>NW_019211455.1:43554868-43636039 GCF_002443255.2 Varroa destructor | reverse complement strand
AATATTTTTTTCTTTTCTACATATTAAAATACGCATGAGTTTCGACGAATATGTCGGCAAGATGTCCTATGCTACAATGGTTCAATATACCACCTTTCCTTGAATAGCTAATGCCTACGACGTTGAAAATATTGAACACTCAAGAAACACCAATTCCCCACCTATATTCACCGCAACCATTCAAAGTCTATATTGTAATAATAAAATATAGATAAAACTGGTCCATACGGCCATCTAAATTTTTCACATGGAATTTTAGCTAGTTCCTTAAACAATATCCCGTCCTTCCTCCAGTCATAAGTGGATAGCTCGCCAAATTTCCTGTTTGTACCAAATATCCTATACGAAAGCTGCCAGCAACAATATCTTGCCCACAATAACGCCTGAATGGGCAGCTCACCTGCATATCAAAGGGTTCCGCCCGTTCGACATAAATACCGCCGTATCGTAGGCGTGCTTGCGTGTACTCACTTTTTAATCGGTAATTCTATCTATGCACGCGAGCATAATTCATGTAAAATAGCTGTGATTGCTGCCACTGTTCGAAGAAGGACACTGCAATGTCGGCCATTGTGCGTCCGTGCCTTTTCACACTGAATAGGACCAAACAGGTCCCGCAGGACAGCATCATCTGTTCGAGAGTCTATTCATCACCCACATAGTCATCATTATCACCGATGACACGCGTACATACATATGCAGACAATTATAGACGTCGTTTTAGAATGACTTGTACAGTTATAGGCACCCAACGTTGCCGTATGCCTATGTCCATGGGTTTTTTGAAGCTTCGGCTGGATTCATTGTGTCGCTGTGAAAGACAGTCGCACAGATTTTCGTTATTGTAGACGGAGTCGATACCAGGTGTGGCTTTGAATGTCGAAGAATTACGACCGCGCCAAGCGCATCGGACCCCCGTTCGATGAATCCTCTGTTTCTACCTAGCTGGATGCGCGTACGCCTGTCAGAGTAGGATTTACACGATATAAAGGTCGGATAATGAATAGTACGGGAAGACTGTCGCTTGGAGCAGCGGTGGTAGCAACTGTCAAATCTAGGGTTGGTAGGTAAATACAGAGACAATACTGAGATAACACTGCTTGACTTGATATTAAGCCGTATAAATCTGAGTAAACTGTAAGAATATAGTGCCGCTTCACGGTGTTCTATGTGCATGTATGGCAAACTAGTCTTTACGTGTACGCGTGTGATCTCTATCAGGGTCGCCAAAACACAGGAGAAATGCGTAGATACAAACGTCTATTTAGAAACACGGAAGCTAATCAGATGCCGCGCAATTGTCGAGCCCAGTATGTATACCAATCTGATAACTACGCGGACTCTAATTAACGACTTCTACAGGTTTAACCAGACCTCTACAGATAACTTTTTTTATTAATGGGCACCCTAGAAACAATTTACCTTCATTTGCTACTTATGTAAATATATATAGGACTCACTGCGATAAAGCTGGCAGTCACACATTGCTGGATAGCTAATATCAACTTTTTTGGGTTTTTGTTTGCCGAATGGAGAGAAAACTTACAACCGATACTATTCAGCCCTGTTTTATATTATTACTCAGCTATATAAAAAGCTGTTGAATAAAAGTAGATACATGCAGAGAAGATGGAATTATTTGTAGGTCGTTCAAACAGTGCCAACACCCTATAAGTTTTGTACATATATAAAAAAAAAACCTCTTAGGTTTTTTAATCGATCTATGTTTTCGTATTGTCAGCTTTCACCAAACTCGAATAGGCTTCTCATTCTCATGCACTCTGTTACTCTGATATTCAGCGTAATGCTATACCCAAATAGTCAAATGTGTAAACTTCTGCGCGGTACCGGCAAGACCTCCAGTCAGTTTTATACCTCTACCGATCTATACCTGCTGTACCAAGTAGTATTTCTTTCTTTGGTCGGATCTCTTCCTGAACAGGTGGTCGATTGAGGAGAGAAGACTACGAAGAAATATGCTTCAGCCACTCGTCCTTACAGAACGACTACGCTGGCGCCCTATCACTCCGCTACCTCATGCTGGTAGGAATACGCGTCGGCCTTGTCGATCATTCTGTTTCCTAGCGTTCTTCATGCACGGTGTCGTCGAGTTCACTCTCAATCGCCTCATCTTCATTCCCTGTACTCTATTTCTGTACCTATAGAGCTAACCCCTTCTGTCACCGCGGGGCCCACGAATTTAGCTTCGACATTTTTCGTCGTTATGAGAGAAAGCCAGGGTCTTCGGCTGGGGGGGGGGGGGGGTTCGACCTCCTTCGTCGTTCTTACGATAGTACGAAGATCCGCGAACGAAGTGAACGCCTGCTTTGCCATGTACGCAAGAAATTATATACGATCGTGCCTTGGTAGATGGCGGCCATGTTGTTGTTGTTGTTCTTGTTTCAAATGGTTCTCAGACTGTGTCGTGGTTGGCAGTTGGCGAATCGGGATCACGTAGTCCAATGGGTCGAGCCGCCCTTATGTCACTCGTACGAGGGGTACCCTTTGCCGCTGTGATTTTCATTCACAGAAGCTGATGTCAATGAATACATGGAGAAAGTAAGGGTATCAAGGGCCGAGACGGCTGGATCGTTTGGTAACGTATGTAGAGAACATAGCGTCATAATGCTTGGTAAGGCTTCATTGAAGTCGAGCTATCCGAGAGTATGTAGTTAGTTTGAAATATAATTTGTAGCAGGCGTTGTAGTGTTGGCAGACGTCTTATCTTATTCAGTTTCTTATCTGCGAGCAGCGTTTTGAGAAAAGGACATTTTCATATACTACGTAAATTTGAACGTCTGGTTCAGGTAGCGCTAAATTATGTGTTTGATTTCGTTCGACCATTATTACGATGATTTAGGTTATGCAGACATGTATTCATCTGTATCAGCTACAAGTATATAAACGCTTCGATACATAGACAAATTCGTGCCGCAGCAAGTATGATATTTACCTTCTGATCATAAGTAGTATGCATGAATTGTACCATTGTCACATTACAGTCTAACCTTCTGATGTCGTTCTAGATGAGCGGGCACTCTTGTAGGTTTCTTTCGTTTTCGTCTGTGATTGGCGTTGCTTTCGATTGTTACTCGCGTCGAGTTCTTCCGTTCCCACAAACGACATGGCACTTGGTCACCGGGCGACGGCGACGGCGGGCGTCAACGGTAAGTACCAATTTGGTCAGCTTATAGGAGCGCAACGGGCTGAATCGAAACTCGAACTGGGACTCATCAACTAGCTTTCTAGCAGCGCAAACCCTGCGATTATCGAACCTAATAGCGATATATAATACTCACAGAAGGAAAAAGCAAGGTCGAGTATAGGACACGGCCTATTGTATGACAGCCGGTTTGTGAGATAGCGAACCAACACTGTTTCGAACTGTGAACAAGCGTTTATGTATAGATTCAGGCATGTCGTTATGGAAAGTAGAGCAACAACTCAAAAGGTGGAGCAAAAAGACGAGGAACAGATAGCTGACACTCGGTGAATACAGTGGTCAATTAGGGGGTTAGACATGGCTGCCCCTCACCAAAGCAGTGCCAGCACCTCCTAACGGTTCGACACTTTCTGTAACGCGTCGCGCTTATCGCCGTAAACTATCATGGAGGCGGTAACAATGACAGTCGTATTATTAGCGAATACGGTTAGTACTGAGAGAGAGATTTGTGATCATCAGCACAGTTCTATCAGCGGGGTAAGCGCGTCATGCGATACGATTGCTAAGGGTCTTAATATGAATCTGTTGTAGAATTGTAGAAATGAAATAGATTGAAATCAATTAAGGCTAACCAAAAATCATCGCTCGAAAAAAACGCTCCATGTTACGATGCATTGAATGAAAGTGATACTGGTCAACAAGCCAAAATGAAGGACAAAATTGAGGTGGGCCTTACTCGTTTGCAAACTGATAACGATAGATCGAAAATGAGAACCAAAGTCCGATAACCTGCCAGTTTTACAAATGCATCTGATCAAGCACTGCAGTTGGACTCCTTTCATTTCCGCTATCAATATATATTATGCTTAAATAAGCCCGCTATTGAGCCGTTCTGGAAAATTTTAGCTATTGTATACTTTTGCTTCGTCGCTGTATCAGTTCTTTATTCTGTTTTAGTAAATTTTTATCTAGATTTGTTTCGCTTTTGTTCGGTGTTCTGTAATCGTATCAGAGTTAAGAGCGTTAGGCGGCGAGTGCTCCTTAAACGGTAGCTAGACCTGGGAAAGCTGCATATTTAGATACAGATTGACGAAGGAACCCAAATGTAGAAAAGATTTTTAGAAAGCGAAGTACAAGAGCAGTTTCCTATATAATAAATCCCGTATTCATTTGTCCCGGAGAGTGTTCACGCACCGACTGCTGGGTAAGGCCCTAGTTTCAAGGATTGTGCTTGTGGATTACATTGAGGACCTGAAGCGACTTGGGTTAAAGAAAGATCTGTATGGCCATGGTTTACCTTTAAACACTTGTATGCCGTCTTAGTGTAAACTACTGTGACTATAACCGGTCTAAAGTTAGAAGAACCCATTGTCGTGCAGTGAATGCTAAATCGAACTTATGTAGAGCTAATACCTCTTTTTAAATGAGGGAAAATGGTTTCTAGAGTTCTTCCGAGTATTCGCTGTCTAAATATATTATGTTTTAGTAAATCTATACTATTTACTGCTATTTGCTATATGAATCCTTAAGATATGATGATGCAATACATATTATGCCATGGTAAAAAACACAATGCTTCTGTGTAAACTTGTTAATCACTCTGGTACATTTTTATTGCAACGAATTTTTTTCTTTATCTCATAAGAAAATTAGAAAAATGAACTATCGATTTTTTTTTCTAATACATGCGAACGTTCCTCCGATGCATCCGCTGTTGCCAGCATCAAAAGCCACTATCGATAATAAACCATTTGATAACATATGAGCGGTAAAAGGCGTGAAGTGAAGTTAGACGCAAGCGATCGAATTTTAAAAATAGCCCTAAATTATGGGTTTCGGTGTTCAACCTCTCAATGGACGCCCGCAAAAGCCACTTGCCGATGAAAGGTAGCAGTTCGTCTTGAGGTGTTTCGTATTACCCCAGTTTCCGGGCTAACGAAGTTCGCATCTGTAGTTGGTCATGATATACGCACACTAATAATGAATTTTACATTTAGCATGATGACACGTGCTGAAAGCAGGCTCAAAGCTTGCTGGCGACGTCCTTAAACGTCTTCAGTAGCCAGATCAGTTAAACGATTCTACGTCGGTGGTGCTTTGTCAGGTAATGACGATAGGCGTAATGGGGCTTGTCCAGTAGTCTTTTGAGCGAATACGATTCCGCCCAAATCGACACATTAATCATAATTTGAGGGCAATTTTGTGCCGTTTGGCCCAGGTCTCTTTATCTGTGCTTGGACCGTCGACTCAGTACTGACTCAGACCTGACGGTTTTTAAAAAATATTAACGTTAATAGCGGCAAACTGAGAATTGGAAACCAGAAGTCTAAAATTTCTCTAATCATATATATAATGTGGCGCTCTCCCGTCTGTTTATTTGCACGCAGCAAAACGTCGATCTGATCTAAACTCTGATTCGCCGTGAGCTGTTCGAAGCTATACGTTCTCCCGGTACAAGTCCCCGAAAGATTCTTGAATCCAAAAAATATTTATCCACTATGACGCGATGTTATATGATACAAGTATGTCTTCGCTCACACAGGTTCACTACAACCCTTTACTACGACCCTGTAAAACCTAGACTATTGCACTCGTATATGAACTATCTATCACTGCTGTCATTATAGATCACTGAGAAGATTCGTTGTTTGGTTACGACGCCTTGGCCATGCTGTGCGGCCCAAGATTCTCACTCAAACATAGCACCAAACTCATCACAAGCGAAACCTCTATGTATGTTGAGAGGTGCTTTTCGGCCGCCGCAGGATGATTCCAAGAGAAACGGCCCACAGGATCCAGTTACACGGCGACCCACTCGCTCACCGACTCCTCGCCCCGTTTTTACGACCTGCCTGACCTTCAACCGCCCTTAAAACTGATTTTACTCATCCATCTCGACGCCGTAACCTCTCTCTCTATCCTCGATCGACGACATGGGCCTACACTATTAGGCTGCGCTATATTGCCTCATTTCCGCATTCTGCCATTATGTTGGTGGTCCTTCACTGCCCGTCGCTCGTTTTTGTGGTAGCAACGCTTTTGAATAATCTACAGTTCAAGCCCATGCCGAAAGAAGGGACAAGTTCACCCACGGAGTGTTGATTCACGATTGGAGATCACGGGCGAGAAATTCGGAGACCACTGAGATTGCGCACAAGATGATAAAGCTCGCGGTCGTTGAAGTCGATACGTAGAGGAGAAAGTTTTCGGTTATTTACATGGGGGGAGGGGGGTCCAGCAACAGACGAAGAGAACCAAGGGAAGGCCATATGTAGGTACAGGTTATATACACCATTTGTACATGTACACCTATATATATACATACACAGGGTATACATCATTTGTGGTTAGCGATTAATGTTCATCTAAGGCTTGATTTCGCAAGGCCCATGTGGTCTGTTACTCTGTGCGGTGGCCGTATACTAACCTGTTGAGAAAATTATTTTTTTTATCCATTAGTTAGAGCAAAAACAGACAGACAGACTGGATCAAATAATTTCATAGCTATCGTTATCGACAGCGAAAACGGTTCTGAGCATTTTCTTTTTACGTGATGATCTTACGAAAGCGCATTATGAAACGTATCATCTGCGCTCATCTTTACCAACGAACCTCATGGGGACACCGTAGTCTGACACAGAGTTAGGTCTTGGCAAAGCTCTTCGTGCGGGTCGATCTTCGGATCCGCTAACGACAATTTCCAAACGTCGGACTAGGTGTGATCAAGTTTGACACGACGGTTGAAAAAATTAAGACGAAAAAAGTATTCGGGGAAACGTTTTTATCTTGGAATATGAGCTAGCATTCGTTAGATACAGACAACACTGACCAATATCATTAGGTCATAGACTACTTTATGCAATAGGTTTGCTAATGTTAGAAGGATGCCAGTTCTTCTTACCGTTGTTCTTGCAGACGTACGCAGGTCGACGAACTTCCTTTGCTTCCCTTATTTGTATGTTTTTTTTGTTTTTTTTTTGTAAGCAATGAGTTTGTTGCCCGAGACTGAATTACACTCGGATGAACCCATTCTGAGTTACTCAGTGCAATCTGTATTGGCTTGAGATGCGCAACAATCGAATTGACCTCGATCGCACTAGATAAGCCTACGACTAATTTAAAAATATGCATCGATCAAAATCAATTTCTGCACCCAAGTGTTCTCAATGCTTAAGAGGAATCGGCATTTACCCTTAGATCCACAGGAGTTTAAGCAGAATCTGCGCAGGACAGTTTCGCTGATAATATATTCCATACAAGGTTGACCGAATCATTTCATCCTGTTAAGGTACGGTAATGTAAGACATTCGTATCATTTGCCCTTAGATGAATTTTTGTGGAGTCAATTTTATTAGTAGGCCTTCTGTGTCCTGCCGATCTTTTAACCTATCATTTTTGTCTGTATGACGCAGGTCGTTTCCTGCAGATCAGCTCGGTATATACTGTCAGCCAAGACCACCTCAGGCTTCTCGAGCTCGAAACGACAGAAAAGCATATGAAGCTTACCTAAAACAGAATCAAATGCTTAATATGCGAACTCCTCGATACACACGCCGACTGTCACTTACTAAGCACAAGAAACTAGATCTTCACGGTTGCCAGCCGTCCACAGCGGCTAAGGCCAGCCACTGCGACGTAACAGCTGGTAAGCGTTGGACACCTCATGAACAGCAATTACCAATCCTATTGCCTCCATTCTTTAGCAGTTCACCAGTGTTTAAGCCCCCGCACCGATCATTACCCATACCATACCTCCCCCTGCTGGTAGCAATATTGCCACTCGAACTGTTGCAACTCACTTACTAATTCGCTTTACTAGAAGCATTCGCTACTTTCCCGTCCTTTCAGCGCCATCCTTCTAACACATTATGCCCATTCAAACGGTGACTTATGTTTACAGCAAACAGCATACAGCTCGGAGGCACTATTACTTGAACTATAGAGTACTGTAGTCTGATTGTTTCAGTCAGTATAGGTGCCAGTCAGAATAGGAGGGGGATACTTACGAAGGACGCGATTCAGCCTGCATTAGGCCGATTTAGTCTCCCAGCCTCTTTTTCAGGATAGTTGATTCAAAGGCCAATATGTTTTCCCAACAAATGTCAAGGCAAGCTGCGGCATTTGATATGCTCGAGTTAGGTGCAGGTGCCACCGCCTCCGCTGAAGTGTTGCCTTCTGGACTTTCCTCTGTATGAGAATATATCAGATCACCTCAGCTCAGGAGAATGGATCTCGGTAGTCAAAACACTTATTGTGTATGCGACATACATAAGGGTAAATCTTCTCCCTGCACTCAGTTTTGCAACCGAATGGAATTGTTCCTAACACGCGCAGATGTTCGTCATCTGACGAAGTAGCATCGTTCGTTCTGGTGGAAAATGAAGGCCCGACTGGCTTTGGATTTGGCGGACACGACTAGTTACTCACTTTCAGGTAAGAATATTTTTTCCTAAAAAATAATTTATAAAAAAATATACTTACTATTTTATTGATGTGAAGTCGCATTTCAAAGCTTTCCAGTGAGTTGTTTTGTTTTTTAACACATCGCCTATTAGCAAAAAGCTCGCTTAATTAATTTTCGATTAAGCGAGCTTATTGCTTATATCATATGGTATCAATGACCTCAGCTGATAAGAGAATGAGAAAGAGCACGAAAACAGAGCAGCGCTAAAATGATTATTTGGTTCATTAGTTCATTAGATAATGTCAACCATCAATACACTGAGTTCTCCCTTTATAGATTCTAGGAAAGCATAATTGCGTCTTTATAAGCAGGATGAGGTAATATGCCGTGATTCCTTAGGCGCAGCTTTAGGACTGCGTTTCTACATGAAACAATTGTTCAAATGAGTATTCAATCGTCGTACTATGCATCAAAAAGAAGGACAAGTTCCCCTAACACTGAATCATTGAGAATGACAGATAAGAGGATTAGGTTGAGGTATCGGCCTATCGGGACCTAAAAAAATCCCAAAGCTATAATAATTTATAAGCATTTATTTTTAATGCTATGTGATTTGGACCACACATTACAGAAGGGCGAGAAGTACTAGACGATCAGTGGGGCGGATGGCTGGGTATTAAATTTAATTTAGATGAGTCCCGAAGGACGAAATAATTTCGAACCAATTAAATAACTACCAATTAACGAACCCTATCAGAACATTAGCATTATATGTAGTTAAACTATATATATATATATATATATATATATATATATATGTACACTTTTTTACGAGTTACCGTTCTGATTTTACTAGACTAGCGAATCTACGAGACCGTTTTAAAGTTTCTTCGTTAGTTTACACATAAGACCCTGACACAAGTTGAATGGCAAAGTCGCCCACTATCGATCTTAAATTGATGTCCGCTTTTGCTGGAGAAGCTAGCGCTCTAAATCGCTGGCTTACCTAGCGCAAAACACGAAGGAACTCACACTGCACCAGATGGCAGTAGCAGCGACCATAAGCCGATCGAGCTGTAAGCATTTGTCGACGTTGAGAACTCCAGATGACTCCTTAGCTCCAAGAAGACTCTCTCTAGTTCGCCTCGTGGGTCTCCCTCTCATTGTAACAGATTGCTAATAAAACTTCATCGACTTATCGAGATGCGTTGCATCGAGTTCTCATCGAAGCCACTACAGACTCCGGAGGCCTCTCGGTCAATTTTGCGGGGCAAGCAGTGTTTATTCGACTAAGAACTTACTCTTAACTTAAAACACCAGCACAGTTACACCTTGGAAACATGTACGGCTAGGTGTTGCAACGTGGAACCGCCAAAGAATTCACTGGTAAGAGATCGACAGCCCCGCTGATCAACGCGCTGCACAAGAATCTTCGCGAAGTACACCTGATTGTGACATGAAACATGTTGCTGGGAAGTCGCTTTCGGTGCAAGTTTGAACTTTTCTTTGAGCTAATTCCAATGTCGAGCTTGTTTGTTAATCTCCATTTGCCTACCAATATAAAGGAAAAGTCGAAGGAAAGAATAGGACACAAATTAAGATATTGGGTAACTGTAATCATATCTTAACATATCATTAATCAGTACGTCAGTAACATCTATTATCTCTATCACTCCTTTTGATTAACAGCGCAATGGCCTAGCTGCGAAAGATTTTCACAAGCTCACATCTATTATAAATTAGAATTGAATGTATGGCTTAGCAAGGAGCGCGATTGAACTCTGACGGCCTTAAATCCTCTTCCTAAATGTCGAACCGTGAACAGCAATTGCCCTGTCCAGTGGGATGGAACGTAAATGTAAGGTGGCGGGCAACGCGACGAAAGAATCTTACGCATGACTAACAAAATCCAGATAGATGCAAATGTCCAGACATAACAATGTCGACCGCGACACTGACCACGAACGTTTCAACAGTTATTTGTGTTCCGCTATAGTGCGTCCTTTGAAAAGGCCTCTACTCTGTTCTAGTGCTTTTCTTGTTAACACGTTCGTCGGATGCATATAGAAATGCTTAGGGTCTGTATCACACAATGACTAAAAGGAATGCTAGCTTCCTCTGTTAGATAAATCGCTACCATACGATGTCGTTCAATGGTCATTAGGCCTGCTTCTAGAGTTCGACTTTCGACGCAATCGTAGATTGTATGGGTCGGAAGCCCAATTGAAAAGTATGCCTAAGTTGGTAGTTCAAAGATTTGGGCGACGTCACTCTGAGATAATCTTGCAGTGTGTATGATTTACATCTAGACAAAAAACAACTGTGCATTTTCAATGTAAAGAAAGAACGCGGCACAGTTGATCGCGATTTGCTAAATCGAATTAAGTTCAAGTTCAGCTTTTAGTTATTTCTAGCTTTCTCCTAAAAATTAAATGTACAGATACAACTTAATAAATCACTAAATCTTGCTTTCCTAACACATCTAATGGTTATGACAAATGGCATATATTTTCATTGTGAGAAAATCTTGATCGCCTTAACCCGCCATGGCATAACAAATATGGCTGGAATTAGATAAAGTGTTATAGTTGAACATCCACCTACATCTTTGTCTACATAAACGCCTTTTCACATTGGCATCCTTCAATGATTCGCAACGATGCCAGCTACTGATCGGTTTTCATCAGCACAGCTTACGGGGAAAACAATCAATTGCGACGCGATGCATATAGAGTAAAAGGCCGCGCCTGTGCACGAGCCTCTCATCGAAAGCTGCTTCATCTGCAAACTACCAGGCGGGGCGAAGATCACCAGCGTTATGGGGTGCTTAGAGCACGATTCAAACAGAAGGGCGATGGATCACGGCGTCGGACAACTCTGGAGCGCTTTTACCAGCTGCTCCCGTTGTGGTCGCAGCTGGTTCCATTCGACCGCTGGTAATCGCTGGCAATGGCTACTGGCTCCCAGAGAGAAGTACCGCGAGCTACACATACATTCAGGCGTCGACTGAATGGGCCCACGGTGAGGTCGAAAGTCCAGTACTAGCTGCCAATGCCTACTCCGTTTCTGATTCACCGCCGATGAAGGGGTGTAAGGAAGCTGTTAGTTGAACGTATCAGGCCGTGCCCCAAAAGAGAAAATGAACAAATCTACAAGACTAGATGGTCGCATGTTATGTGTATACTAGATATAGAAAAAAAAGTGTGACATGTCAATAGACGCGCACGAAGATTTGGGGATCCGTGAATGGATGCGCAGGGTAATCCTTCAAAGATTGGTTGTAGAGAGACTCGTTGAACGGTGATATGTTCTGGGCTGCGATAAATATCTTGGTAATACGGGCGCGACGTTGTCAAAACATCTCGTAGATACTCTATAGATGATTTCGATTGTCCGTATGGTAAACACTGAAATGTACTCAAGGGAACACCCACTTCGTAAGCAGTTAGACAGAACTATCAGCCGGCATGCATTATCGGTAGCCTAGATGCTTTGCTGAATGATGAGGTACACATACTTACATCTAAGGGTTTACCGTTGTACTTTTATAACTTTTACACTGTGTAGTTATTAGCTAGTGCAAATTAGTAAGTTAGAAGATATATACTTTGAAAAGATACCCTCGCGCATGCATCAATGAGAACGAATATTATTTCCTATTGACTATCTTCGTGTAGATAGCGTACACTCAATTAACATGATTAGATAATAGGAAATTTCAATCATGGAGGTGTTTGAAAATTCTAAACATAAAATTCCTTTCGTAACCCCCTTGAACCCAATCACTTGTCATAAGCAGCGGGATTATGACTTAGAATAAACACAGCTTCTGATTTGGCGCATAAAGAAACGCTTTTCCATTCTTTGCGCAGCATTTTCTTTATCTCACCGGAGAAAACGTTTCACAACCAATACATCGACCTATAACGTTATATGGCACCAACTTTTAAATAAACTAACATAACTGCCCCTCGCACTGTCTCACCTTTGTTGTCTTCCTTTGCCCTTATCTGTCATCCCAAGCATTATCTTTGACGTTGACGCTGAAGACCTGGTTGAGTGCGCACAACGTGCGTTCGTACTCAACTACCAGAAAACAACAACGACAATGGGCAGAGCTCGGAAGGCTACCAGACGCCACGCGACTTCGGTGATAAACACTGGACGATAAAAGGCACCGCAAATAGGAAAAAAACCACCTGCTCGGGCCGTGTAGACAGAGCGCACAGCGGATCATAACGGGAATTGTATACATATATATACAATTTAACATTATCATATTAAGGAAAGCGGTGAGCGATGGCGCGGAGCGTGTGTCTACTAACAACGAAACAAACGAAAAACGTCGACCTTTTTGCAGGAGCCGGTGGGGGCTGGATTTATTCTGTCTATAAGTTCTGTTGTCTGTAAAAAAAACATGATGCTTCTATTTATTGTATCGTAAATTCTTATTATCTAGTTGTTCTCTCTATATTCTATGTAGCAAAGAGCATATTGATTCAATGGGATCTAACTGACTTGGCTTGCGCTACTTCTCTAATCCATGTTCAGCAAACGCAGTCGCCCCTACCTCTCTACCCTCTTTTTTTTTCATTACTACCTCGCCCACCAAACACCGGAGTCCGGAACCGGAGGCCATCTGGTTGTCCCGCTAGAAAACCCAATGTCAGAACCGGCTGGCGGAAGGTCTGGCGTTCGGCGGCGACTTTGCACGAGCCTGAGGCCTCGTGTCTGCTACCAGAACAATCCGCCCGAATGCTGCCGGAAACTGCAACGCTGGTTGCTCGACTGTGGGCAATATCCTTTCCCATTTCGAAACCTGCTTGAGATGTGGGGGAAGGAAGAGGTTGTCGGAGGTAGTCGAGGATAGTCGGTTGATCCAACAAAAACGTAGTCGCAGCCACCCCACTCGTGCTGATACTGGGGGCGATGCCATATCAAGCGCACGTGCTTCTCCGAGTTAAGCGCTGTAGTGATAATAATAATGTTAGTCGCGAATGGGAAAACGGGTGCAGCCACGGCAGAGGCTAGAGAAGGTCAGACCTAGCATCAGGTCTGGGTTTAGTGAAACAGCAAAATTTGAGCACGTCGGGTAGGGACAATCGAGACGGAAGGAGCGACAAGCGTGAAAGGGGGCATTTTTGTAACTGGAGTTCTAAAAATTGCGGGAAACTTTTTTGGATTTGTCAATCATGATGCGTTTGTACAGCAGACTCTACACATATGTGGGTGCATAGATTATTGAGTTTGCGCTCGCCAGATGGCATAATCTATTCAGGAAGATACAGCCTACATGGGTATGGTGACAGCGTAAGGTAGACTGCGGAAATCGTAAAAGCTAGTCGTCTGCGTCGTATGTCGCAGGTGGTCGTATTTTCATGAAAGGAACATCAATAATAAGGCTATTATTATTATTATCTTCATTATTATCTTCCTTTTTTCCTGTGACGAGGTGTTTGCATTGCGTCTTGTCATTCCGTAGGATTTAATTAATTTGGCCGAGTTTAATAGAAATAATAATCAAACGCTACATAAACGCGCAGGAAAATTAATTGTATGCGTTATTTTACATAGATAAGGTTACACATTACATAAAGTGTTCTTCTACGAAACAAAATGGAGGCACGAATAACTAACAAAAAGTAGCTAATTGTCTAAGACGCTCGAAACTAAAAACTCAGAAACAATCATAGTAACGTACTTTCATCTTGGGTCTAATTTGTGTGTATTTGCATGTATCTGGTCATGTATAGAGTCATTGCGTATACTCCTTCTAAACCTGTATTTACTCAAAAATACATAAATTAAGCAGCTAAGACTTCTACCACAGGTCTTAACGGGCAATGATCTCTCCGGGCGCGGGGGTCGATTCCTCCATCTCAGCCACCAACAAATCAGTCAGTCCCGCATTTACTAGTCATCAGGCGAGAGGCAAAATTTCCCTCTCTAACCTAGTACGTTGAGTGGTTCTTAGCGTTTAGCGCTGGTTAACGCTAGCGCGTTTCTGGTCGCTGTAAAAACACTATCGCAGAAACGTACTGCATCGAGGAGCTGTGTAATGCAACATCGCGTAACACAACATAAACCAGTCAGTAGAATGCTTGATACTAGTTAGAAGTGAATACGGTTGTAGAATGGAGGCGCTGACTCTCTGGGGGAGTTCTAAATCTACCAGAACGGTCTGCGTCCAGATGGTCGGCGTACAACAGCACTCAACGAGTCAGGCTGTCGCTGCTGGCGAAGCAGGTCTCCGATATAGACACTGTGGTCGTTCACTCGTTCAGACTTTCTCGTTGAGTAGAAAGAAAGAACACACAGGCTTTGCACTTGCAGAGTGGTAGATCTGCGTTCGCTAGGGCTTTCGATGGCAGAAGGCACCGCTCGAGGTTTGGGGGCGGCGTGGTCTGAAAGCGATGGCCTGTTTTTTTGAGGTTTCGGAGTTCTCGGACGCACATCTGAGGACGCGCAGCTCTATGGGTGTATTTCAGGGGGTCCGATACCCGTCAAGGTAGCACGCATACGAGAAAAATAATGTCTATAGAAAGTGAAAGCTGACTGAACTCATCTGAATAGAACCAAACAAGCCAAAGAAGGACGGAGCACAGGCGTCTATCTGCACAGAACATGCTCAGGCGTATCGTGGAGAGTAAAAAATCATGCGTCCCTATGATGCACCTAGGGTTCATGCAGACGCTGGGCGTACGTCGCAAAACGGGTTTGGCCCACATCACGACCAACTATGGCCACTAAACATACCGGTACGAGAATCCAGCGAGATGAAAACGAGAGTAATCGCCAGTGTATAGTTTGGATAGTACTTGCGACAAACACCAACATATATTGTCTGGCTGAGTTTGGTGCAGACGAAAATGACGAGATAGCTCATAATGGCGATGATGGTGTTGATGTTCTTAGTGAGTGTGGATTGGGTCAACGCATGCGGGTGGCATGGAGCTAATGGTGAAGTACCCATGGGGCTAACAGGGTTTGATGCCAGGCTGGTGCCTGATTTTTGGGAGATGCACCTGGATCGTTCATCAACTTCTGGTTGATGAGGCAATCTGATGCCGATCTGTGGCCCTCTTGCACTTGAAATGATAGGGGATGGATTGAATGTACAAAGTGCGGAAATTGCGTATGAACCTTAGAGGAAAGGAAAAATAAGCTAGGTAAATTTTGTTTAATTTGAGCTTCAATTGAGTGAAATGTCCCAGATCTACGCGTTGCCTTACCAGATAAAACACCGTATACGAACCGTATAACATCACGCGTTACTTGGAAGTGTTAAACACCCCCGGTACTTGTGGCATATTACTAAGCACTACAAATATTGAGATTTTCGGCAATATCTTTCTTTTAAAAGTTTTATTACGGCTGCACTGCTCATCACACATGTCATTTACTCAGCTTCATTTTGTACTATTTCGAAATTAGTATTTTTTTTATCGTTTCGGTAAAAGAATGCCGTATCCGTTCGGTCATGTTAGCGCCTTCCTAGTTAATATAGAAAACTCTGTCTTGATGCTTAATTACCACACAGACGTCGTTCGTGTTTTACGTCCATATGTGAACAATCACAAATACTACACACGCACGGAACGGTACATGTACACGCTTGGATTCGAACCTAGCTACCACGTGTCCCACAGGTCACCAAGCGATCGTCGTTGGTCGTAGGCAACAGCGAACGAGCTACGTCGTCGACTGGCCGCGCCTTACAATTAGAAGGCGCATCGTTTGGCATATGGCGATAGTTAATTTACAAACTAACTGTAGTCACCAGCTTGTATTTTAAACCCAGCTTTTCAATGTTCCGTTGAATCAACATTGAACGTTGAACATGTGTCTATAGTGTAGAAAATCAGAAGCTGTTATATGGCGATTAAGCGATGTACTGTTTTTTAACGCCAATTTTCAGCTAATTTCATTCTGTGAACGAGCCCTCTTTGATGTAGTATGAAAAATCTGCTTTTACTAAACAATCTAACCTTGTATCTTAGTCGACATTCATGGAGTCACTTTGATAGACCTGTCAAAATACACATCTCCGTACTAGCAGCCGAGTACGATACGTTATCTCAGATAGGGCTGTAGTATTTCCTAGTATCTCTCTCGTCTTATCCGAAACGCCGCCGCTGATTAGCTCAGCTCGTACCTGAATCGAACTATAGCGGACTATATTAGATGAGATAAAATAATATGCGTATAGTTACTACCAGGTTCATTGCCATGTAGCTACTAGCTAGGCAGTGACTGTTTTGGGGTGGACGGAACCATTCAAGATCATGCGATTTATGGTTCTTTTCCAGGTTGTTGAACACAATGTGACCGGCTTGCGTAGCAGGTAAAGGGCTGAAAAAAAAGTGAGTCGAGTTCTAGGTGGGCCAGTTCCTGATTTCGTGATAACCTTCGTGATACACCTCGCCATCAGTTCATCCGTCGTATCTGTAGCGGTAATTCAGGAGGTAAATTCGCTGAACACGAAAAATTATACATGAAATGAATGAACGTTTAGACGTGCTAAACGGATAGATTCGTCACTGATTAGTACGGACCGGAGATGCGGTATAGTTTCTGACACCTCGAAATCGGGAACTCAATGCTAAAATGAGTACTATAGTTTATCTTGTTAATAAGCTACAGTTACATCCAAAACCGACCTAGCTACTTTAGCTTCTGCAAAAGCATCAGTTATAACCGATCTACCTAATTACATTGTACTCAAGCATAAATTTGAAAGAAGGCCCGTTTACACGCCTACCGACAATAAATGGCCTCTTCGATTATCGATTTTAGACCACAACGATCAAACGTTTTTCTACCAGGTTATTACATTAAACCCACGTTTTATTTCGCGACGTTTACTTTGAAAAACTTGTCCAAAAAAAGATTATCAAGTTATAGCATCCGTCTGTGCCTAGTGCACAAACGGGGTCAGACGGAACATGCCAGGCACACGTCTGCGCGGGCAAATCGACCGACCACATCTCACGGAGTAAAAAACGAAGAGTAACGTAGGTTTCCTTTCCTACTCGTACCACGTAAGCCTCAATTTTAGAACGACCTTGCTTTCTGCCCCCCCCCCCCCCCATTAAGAGTCCATCGAAGATTACTTCGTTTCTAATCCCCTGAGGTTGCTAATCGGCAATTTCTAATGTCAGATACAATGCAACGGCCTTGGCCAGCTCGAACTGTCTGCCGTGCGCACTTTTCTATATTGAGGCGGCAGTGATAGTTGTTGCCGTTGCTTTTACTCAACAGAAGCAGGCATCTGTTTCTGTAGCGTCGAAGTATGAGTGCGCTGAATGCTAAGCCTCTCTGTAGATTTGTCTCCTTTTTAACCTACCTGCATTGAGTGGAGCGGTACCGAATCGAGCCGTGTGCAATCGGCGACAGTGCATTCGGTCCCGAATAAAGCAGCAGTAGACAGGGTCACTTCGGGAATACAGGCGGAGCACACGCTCAGCGGCTCACGACGCACGACTTTCTCCACCTGACTTCCAGATGTTTATTGTATACTAGTGACTCGTAGGTACATGAACTCGTCAAGACCCATCGGCAGATGATCAGCGGCGGAGAGCCTGTACAGACAGCAATATGCGCGAATGCGTTTAAAGCGAACGGAGACAGCGGCGTCTGCGACCATATCTCGTCTACGCTTGGGTTCAAGCGGTTTGGGTTCGAAATCGAGGACTCGCCCTGTCTGGCCTGATCAGGTTAAACACACTGGAGTGACTGAGCGAAGACTCCATCATAAAGACAGGTAGTACGTTTGCTCTTTGTGTCAGGGTCGACAAACTAGCAATGGAACATATGAATAAGCTCTGAGTCAATGGAAGCTGAGTAGGCTTTCGTAGAAGTGAAACCTTGAAGAAGTAAGTTTACCTGTCTGCCTAAAGCCTGAGTGGCGCACGCTCATAGGTTACGACAGCTGTAAGACCAAGCACGCGCGCCATTAGAAAGGACCACTTGTGGCCTAGAAACACCGAGACAAAGCTTACTTAGAATGAAAAGATTTTATGTCGTGAGCTCTTCTATCGGTAAAAGTGGTTGAAGAATATCCAAAAAAAAGGAATACGAAAGTGCACGAATTACTTTCCCATCTTGCCGAGCCTCTGATAGGAGACTATTGGTCTGAGTAAAGGGGGATTTGTGAATACACGTTTGTCGGAACTATTCAAAATTATATGTGGAAGTCTTTCAGAGTCTGAACATCTGTGGATCATTTGAGCTAATAGGTGCGAACCCATTTCAACCCAAACTGACACAAATCTTCCAGTAATTGTGTTTTACAAAAATCATACTATGAACTAGTTATTTAGCTAGCCTGTAATCAATCCAAATACGGTGGCACTGTTCCACACATATTGATGTATCGGAGCGGTTAGGTTTTTGGTAGGTTTTTATGTTAATCCGTACAAGTCATGAGTTATCTTTAAATCGGAGTGCTTTCAACACTCCTATGTTGCACTACGCATCAATGAACTTTTCGCTCATTTTATCTGACAGAAAAACATTTGATGCAAAACTCGTAGCGGCCAGCGTTATGTTCGCAAATCGCAATTTCACTTTAAGAATGACAGCGTCCAATTAGCGACCGTCAACTTGTCGCAAACACGAGTCGCCTGCGACACTGTACGACGAGCGAAGGCCAAAATCCTTCGCAATCAGGTTATCCGCCTTCTGGAACGATAAGACCACAAGCCCACTCACGGCCCATGCCCCATACAACCACAGTCGATGATGATCAGAGGTACGCTTGTCCCCGTTGTTGCATCGCCGAGTCAAATAAGATCAAAACCGCTCCGAGAAAGTCGGCCCTTTGCTATGTACCTACGTACGTGAGTGAGTGCCCCTGAAGCAGAGGCTCCGTACGTGTTTTATCGACACTAAGGGACGCTTGCTTTTCAGCTATTCGCGACCCTTTTTAACGATATATCACACCAATACTTCACCGCTTGTTCCTGCAAACTAGTGCTATTCTAGGCCGTTATCTGCTATTCTCTTTCTACATATGGCTAACCTTCACCGAAAACATTGATGGCCCTTCCCTATCTTCTCCTTCTCCCTGGTTGTGAGGTTTATTTCGATGTTGCACAATGCGGGCACTCGTAAATTGTCATCAGAACTGTAGCAGGACACCTCTTGCACCTCGTGGTGAGTACCTGTCTTCATATGCGGGCCGAATCCTCAAGACTTCAAGAATGATGAGCCGTTGTTCTCAAAAGGGCATGTTCAATGCATTTGCGGCAAAGGCTGACAATCTCATTGATAGCAATGCACCACAGACAAACACTGATCGAGGCTGACATTGATGAACTTTATGATTCCGAGGGTGTTCGCTCAATCTGCAGATAATGCGGGATTTCCAACAGATTGTGGCTGGCATGCCTGAGAATCTTTGGGCGGCGTTCTTGTCAAAAGTGGTTTACAGCTCGTTGAAGCTCACTGTGGTTTTTGTTGCGGTAAGAGGTTTCTCACATGGTTATAGAGACACTCAACAAAAACAGAATAGTCAAAAAAATTATTGAGTCGCTGTATCATACAATAGTTGAAAGATATAATACTCATTGGTAGGTTGGGCTTGTTTCTGTTATTTGTACTGTAATAATGAGCTGTATTCAGTGTGCAGAAAGGGAAAAAAGATCCCTTACTTATTTTCCATTTTATTCAGCTAAAAGCCTAGTTTTTTTTCCTGTAATCAACCCTATTCCGGTTTGCAAAGTTCCATATATTTTTTTAACATTATTTTTGGATTAATATTATTACATCACAAAGGTCAAATTTTTTTGGGAGATATCGTAAGAGTATCCGATTATTGAGAAATAGCGAAACTTTAGTAGCTTCATTATCATATGAACTAAATGATCCAGGTAAGTTATTGGACACTGGTACTGAGATTTATTTATACTGAAATTTAGAATAACTTTTGTTTCTATATGTCTCCATAGCTTTTAAGAGCATCCTTATATAAAGGGCAATTGAATTATCGATTTCAAACACAGTTTGAGCTGCGACTATCTAATCTGACCATCTAAGTTGTCTTAATCGAAATGTCTTCAAGGGTTACTTATCCACTTATGTATGCCTACGGCAGCTGACTATTCGAAAACGTATAGCACTATGTGATCTTTGAAACCCATTGCGACCTAGTGATACATTAGACAGAAATTTATCGATACTGATCTTCGAGCATAAGATTCTGATTGCTTCTTAAAATGCATCCGCAGGCCCTCTATACAAGTGACACGTTCAACGCATCGTCAAATTTTCGCCGGCCACCCGGCCATCTTTTTCGTGAGCAAGGCAGGCTTTGCTGTTCTCGAGCTATAGAGTTGCCTGTCGCGCAGCTGGGCCTCGAACTTCAGCATCAATAACGCTAGAACTAAGCATCCATATCGCTACTATATCACGCAGCGTTCGCTGATTTGTTGACGTCACGGCAGCTTGTGTTGTACGCGAATTGTGGTATGTCAATTTGTCTATCGTTAGCACTGTGCCTCTCATACTACGGGCGGTCCGTTAGGTAGCCTCCGACCGCCATAGGTTCGCCAGAGATGGCGATCGCCACGCGCCATAAGGACGACTAGGTCGGCGTTGTTATCAAAAGCAGAAAGTGAAAATAGCTTTTGATTATTGTTAACGATAAGAGATACAAATACAAGCTCAGGGGTCCCGTTAAGATCGGCCGAGAACTATAATCGTTTCGTTTAGAAAAATGCTTTTGAGAGAAAATGTCAGGAAACTGTGCCTAAAAGCGAATGAACTAAAGTTTTCATTGTAAAAAAAAATTGGCCTCAGAGGAAGACACCGTAGCAAATTATTTGGGATATTTGAGCTATGTTTTATCAAATAGCCAATTAACTGAAACTTAACACAGATACATACAATGTAATACCTAGTTTTTATCTAAGTAGTGGGCAGCAGCTCTCTCTATGAAATGCTTTATCGTTGCATGAAAACAGCAGCCAATGAACAGATAAATGGCCAACAATAACTCTGCACCCTCCTTCGGATCCAGGGAGGTGCCACCCCCGTTACGCTTCCCATATAACGGACGCGCTAGCGCCGTTTGATCCGTAGGACGTCTGATGTGATACCGACGTATTATCATACAGAAAAAAAAGATACACACAGGATGGGGTAGAAGACTTGTGATAGCTTGAAAAATACTTCGATACGTGAATCACTTGAATTTTCGATATTTACGTGATATGCGTATTGAAGAAACTAAAGGCTCCTATATTGCCAAGACGATTTTGGCTTCATCCCGTATATACATTTCTGTAATGAATAGAATGATCTTCATTAACCACTATACTTTCTTGATGCGTTTTCTACCGCTGTTAATGTGTTAGCCACAAGAAGAAACTAAGAAAACTTTAACCAATATTTACAGTACCGTCGATAACACTTATCGGTTATTGCGCTGAGCAAAGAGTATAGCAGCAGCCGATAGGCCCAAGACAATGGTTGGTTTTCGACTCGGTCGCGTAGCTGAATAGGCCTTGATAGACGCTGTGTTGCCGCTTCGCTGACGTTCGGTTCGGATAGTGAGGCGGCATGTGGTTTCTGGCCTGTGGGAACGGAAGAAGATGTCCGGATAGGTTGGTACGGCGCGTTCGATTGACGCCTGCGGGTGTGAGGATAGCATTAGCGATTCGTGCGGCGGAAATGAAGCAAAGTCTCATCGATATTTGATCTTTATTAGCCTGAATTACGTCTTGCGTATATTAATAGACTTGATAGATCGATGTACTGGTGAAACTGATTCTATAAGTTTTACCCTTGACCATTAAAGACAGAAAAATATGCATCTTACACTTCGAACGTCTAGAAAGATGCGGGATGCCGTAAGCGAATGGTTGGCACAAGGTCAAAAAACGGGACTTTAAAATCCTCTGAAAAATCCCTGTACGAAGCCAAGTTCCTAAAGTTCAGTGAGTGATCTAGTCACCTACTAAATTTCCTATAGAAAAATATTCTTACCATTATCAATTAGTTAGTATTAATTTTCTGTCTGTAAAAAACGCATTCATGTACACAATTTACAACGATATACATTCGGAGTACAATACGATCAAGGATTACAAGAATTGTTGAAAAATAAATCGTTTTTATCGACGTTTACCAAATAACTAGATGTATGAAGTTGCAACTTCACAGGACTTTGAGTTTTTAGTTACCAAAAATAATCGGTCTATGTTTCGCGTTTTTCTCTTTGCGGCATTCCCCTTATTCAGAACGATGTATTTTTTGTGCGCGATTGTAATATCCCCACCGGTGCCCACAACGTTCTCACAGGCACGCTCGATTGACTCTGATTGAAGAAAGAAATCCACGCCTATGAGAGAATCGTCCCCCGCCACATGTAGACCACCGAGTACCGCCGGGACTCATCCTATTTCTATAATAAACGCCAATACGCCCAAACATAATGGACATCTTCCCATGCATATGTATACGTACACAAACATAATTCCGCAAATTATATCTGGAATAATTGATCCAACAGCCATGGACGAGCTGCGTCGAATATCCCAATTCTAAAATGCTTTTCAGATAGTATCGTATTCCTATCTATATCTGTTCACTTGAACGTCTGTCTAATATGTACCTATCCTCGAAAACAACACGTTAGGCGGACGATTTGGATGTGTTTGAAGATGAAACCGAGGTTCGGGAGGCGCTCAGCAACAGGAGTAACCTAGGCTGGACTCAAAGAACAATGTTTCCCCCACTGAGAACTTTGGAGTCTCAGATATAGCGGGTTCGTAGCCTCTTCAAAAACAACCGATACAGGTCGATTCGTTAATAGTTACCGTTAAAGCGACCAAATTGTGGGAACGTATTTCGCTCTGGTTACCCATAAAGACCTAGCCCTTTCGTTATGAGCGTACGAAGCTCTTCGGTGTTGAAAATAACCAGCTTGCTTGCGATGCATAGCCATACCATGAACGAGGTCCGGCACTTCATTTAAACTGACCGAACTTAAACCTCATATAGAGCGTCAAATAGAAGATGGCGTTAGTTATTTTATTTTGGCTTTCAACTTGCGTCTCATTGTCTTACGAATGAAAGTTAAACCGGTTGATGCGCAATCCTAGTGATAAGTTCGAGCAAAGATTTTTGCCCTGTCACTCGGTGAAGACCAATTCCTCTTTGGTTCTCAGCACCCGACTATAATATAAGAATCTTGAAAAAAACAACGCTAGGAATAATCAAAGGTGACTGAGCTCGGCAGGCAGGTGGTGCTTCTGAGAAATCACAAACGGTTATTGCTGCACAGACATTGCCGGTTAAAACAGGTTTAGGCTCTGATTCTCAGCTCGTAAACGAACACGGATAAGAAAAGTGAATTGGAGATTCGCTAAGAAGCAATTTTTGTGCGGTCTGAGAACTGTAGCAAGACCATACATTATTACACGACAGCTTCGTGCATCCTGAAGTCTCTATTTGAGTACGACGGACCCTGCAAATTGAAGCACTCTCAAGGAGCAACGACGTTTAGTATAGGAACGACGATAGGAATCAACTAGGCTGAGACTTTATGAAATTATACTTAATAATGAATCATATATGTCACTAACGTATCAGCCTGGTGTGGATGACTTTATGTATGTAACTAGATTAATATAAAACACTGAGTAGAAAGTTCTCCCTGACCGTGTTGCCTTGAGTTAATCAACAGCATAAATGAACATGTGTGTGCACTGATTTATACTTAAAAAGCAAAAATTAATTTATAGCAAAAAATCCGATACTCTCCATAAAGTCGATTGGCTTCCTCAGAAAGTCATGAAGGAGTCATGAGAAGGAATCGCAACGCCAGTATGAATGTCAATATCCCACACGCTGTCACATAGGCGTAGCTCTTATATTGAATATGTATTCGCAACATCTATAGGATATACGTACCTATACCATTGAAGTTAACTCAAACCCATCTACTTGTTTTGAGCAGCACTTCCTGTCACATGACTTCCAGCGCTACATACGAGTGCTGCCTTGGTTTTACCACATATTCTCGCTTCGGTCGAAAACCAACCCGGGTCGAACACCAGACTTCGTTTCGTTCCACTCCACAAACCGCATCTGAGAGCCTGAAGCGGCAAAGATCTGCCACTGCCTGTCGACCGCGAAGCGCGCCCACCGGTAACTGAAGGTTCCCTTCATGATGCCATAGGTTTTGTTGCCTGTCTATAATGTTGTGCACCGGAAACTCGTCACGTGGCTGTCGACCCCGTACGTAACACAACATGCTGTTTTATCTGACACCACCAAGATAGGTGTTCCCTTTCAAGGTCTGGTTGATTCACTTTAGAGACTCAGGGATCTAAACTTACGGATATAATGACATCCTTATTACCCTTACTTACAGCAAGACTAGATAAGTTGGTGTAAGTAGAAAAAATATAATGAGGAACCAAAAGTACCACCACATTTTACTCGCAGACATTGTGCAAGAACAGACCCAGAAATACTCTCAGACTTACCGAAGTTCGTTTGCCAGCGAAATAACATAGCAACAACAACATTCTGTTAATAATAAGCAAAGTGTGATTACCGTTAAATCGACCCACGCCCATTGTCTGTTCACATTAAACATTGCCTACGTGTCTTAAATATTTAAGTCACCAAGCACGTTTGCACGTACGCCCAGGCTTTCCGACGCGGGTCGTGAAGCGCAGGTGTGCTATTATCCACTCAGCCCCGTAATGTTTCGTCTGCTAGTAGTCAACGGTTTCTATGATCTCAGTTCAAACGAGTTGAGCCGAGTTTATATACCATTAATATGACGCAGATCAGAAATAGGACGTCAGGCACGCCGGAAGCCTGAATCAATCTTATCGTCCGCCTTCTCTCCTTCGCTATCGAGACACTACCGATACAGCGGCAGCATGAACTTCATCATTATCATCACCAAGATCCATAATATCACCGAGGTCATCATCATCATCACCGTACAACGCTACCATGTCGAGCCAGCCCAGATTGGACCATGTCAGACAACCTCGTTTGTTTGTTTCGACCACGTAATATCATTCTACTTGTCGGTAGTACGCTCTGTTGATACTCACCCCGGCCTGCCATGTTCTGATCGGCATCTTTCACTCGTTTTAGGCGGTTGTCGTGTATCGTTGTTAGCGGTAAAAAAAATCCCGTCAGTTCAATGGGACTCTGCGCAGTTGGCACATACATCAAAGTTGAATGTATATCGTAATAATTAAAAGCGACCCAAGCTAGGTGCTTGGGTGGAGTTGCCGTAATAGACATGCTGGGTATTGTTCAGTAAATGGTTATTTTCGGAGCAATCGGTCCGGCTTTGAGTTCCGTCGGATCACTGGAGTCGGACTCCGGTCTGATTAGAATGGTTAGAAGAGAAAATAGAAAGCGAGAGGAGGGATACTGCCACGCTCTAAATACTTGTACTGAAACCCACGCGCAAGCCAGAGTCAGCCCCGCAACATACGTCGTTCTATTGGAATACAGTGCACCACTATAATTACGTGACGTATCTGGTAGTTCGGGAAGTTTGAAAAAACGAACATTTACGAGCGCTCATTGCCTGTTCCTAAGTTTACGAAGTTTAGGTAAAAGAATTTGGTAGTTAACAATCAAGTAGTGGTGATTTTAAGGCTCTATAATATTTAAGTTCTGTTGCGATAAAGCGATTTAGCAGTCCAAACTTTTTTTGATCCTTAAACCCTACCACCGTATAAGTTATTTAGCTGTCAGAGCATACTATTATGGCTAGACGCATTCGCAAACACAGCTTTGAAGTTAAAGGTATTGCTTTTCTTTATTATGCCAATTGAAAGTTCTAGCGCTTTTTAACTAGAGCAAAACTTGAGTTCATCCCATCTCACTAGTTTTTCTGCGTCAAAATGAGCCTAAAAAAATCTTGGTCTCGTTGTTGCCATCCGCTAGTTTCCAGCCGCCAGTTTCCATTAGTCCGGGCACTCCTTCTAGCAATCATCATTTGTTTAAATCTTTGTTACATACATACAGGCTAAATAACGGCTAACAGCAAAATATAGGGTAAATTTGTGTGCATAAAATTGCTAATGTAGGACCATAAGCCTTAAAGCGCTGAAGTTCCAAGCGATCGAGGCTAACTACTATTGTCGGCCCCAGTTCGGGTCGTATCTCCACGGTTTTAGACGTTACCAGGCCCCTCCGGGCATTCAACCATTGTTCACAGTCTTTAACCCTCTTTTTTACACTCTTTTTTCATACAGCCATCTTTACCGTTTTCGGTTCCCAGGCAACCAAAACAGATCGTGCTCTGCAAAACTCACGAATTCGGCCCAGCTCCTTCGAGAGAATCTCAGTAGATGCCGACACCTCCTTCTGTCGGCGATTGCCCATGAATGTATTAGCTCTTTGGTGCTATTTCGAAAGGGTTGAACACCCTCATGTAGGCTCCCGGAGCGGCATTTTCGAACAGCGGAGGACTCGCTAGGTATACAGGAATAATGTTTTGCTTATCTGAGCTGGGCGGATGCTACCAATGACGTCCGTGTGCCCGGCAACGGCAGGCATACGTGCCTGTTTCGAAAGGACAAGGGCCTTGATCGAACGATTCAGACGGCAGTAAATTTGATCGTGAACTTCGTGTGCATCGATCCCGAAAGTGAAATGAATAAAGCGGCATACAGAAAAAGCTTGTTCGAGTAAATCATGACAGCGAAGTGATGGACAAATAATTAAGCAGTTTAAAGATGAAACGCTGTTTGGCTCCTCAGATATCTTGCAAGGACAAATTCTGATAAAACAAAGGGCATGTCAAGTAAATGTTATTTGACGCAGAATTGGCTTCATTGATTGGACTGGGATATATATAAATGTGATATTAAACACCGGCGGGGGTTATCAGTAGTCTAGCAATGTTCCCTTTAATCAATTAGGCTCATACGAACTAGATGCAGGTAGCTGACAATGATTCTGTGTTTACGAAACAATGCTTAATTATATGCTAATGATTTCTTTTGCACAACGTCAGCTACTACGATTAAATAGAATTATATAGCATTAGCTTAAGCTGCGTTTGTATTATATCCACATATCGAAAAAAATACTCTCCTCCCGTTAGCAGGGCAGAAAGACGTCCTTTTCTTATGTCACGGAGATAGTAGTGAATTCTTTGCCTTAGCGAGCTACGGAGGCGGACTATTTTGAAGGCAAGGCCCTCATCACGTCTGGCTATCACTGGGCGGCAGGAAATGAATCCATGTACTGTGTTTATTGTTGCCTATCATCAGTCATACAGTTTTCTTAACTGCGCCAGCTTATCTGCCGACATTTGCTGACGATCAATCGGTCTAGTTTAAATTGCTATGGATCGTACATTGGCAGGAATCAGTCGCCTCCTATAGCATTCCGACGGCCTAACAAGCAGTGCTCTGTGCTGTAAAGTAAACGTGCGCTCCAACCGGAAGAGGTGTGCGTGCATTAGCGTTCGCAGCTGTACGGAACAGAACCCTAGAAAATTCTCATGTTAAGTACAAGTCAATCGATCCTACTGACTATATCGACATAACTCAATAAAGGCGTTTTGGTCAATTGTCAGAAAAAATGGCGCTGCGAGCGTGAAAAGCAGCCTGAGTCCTGTCACTCTAAAACAAACCATTTTTATTTTGTTTGTCGTATAGCTCAATCAACGATTTGTTATGCGTCTACAATCACTGAGTAAATAACGAGCCAACTAAGATAATGTAGCGCAAGTATTAGTTCGGCAGGTTTGGATTTTCAGCGTTTATAGAATACGTCGTCTATGAAAATCGCGTTGAAGAAGGTGAATCGCCTTATCTTGTTCCTTTTTTTCAACCAACGATTTTCATTTGCACGAACTTTTGCTAAGTGCATTCGTTATTAGCCTCAAACAACGCCATTTATCATCGACCTTCAGTGAGGTTATCATCTTCAAAGCACAGCAATGGTTTAGTCTATGAAAACAACAGAGGAATTAGATGTCGGCTAGCTTTTTGCCCCATGCCTTGCCTTTTTTGCTCCCATCCTTCTCTTTCGTGAGTGTTTTTCTATATATCTATTCAAAAATTTCTTGAGTCTTCGTTAAATGCCACTTCGTACTCGTAACATATTTTGCCCTTGAAGAGCGCCCACATGTCGCTCTCATCTGTCGCTTCTACCAGAGTATAAGGGTATCGCTTTTGCATTATTTCTTATATTACGCTTACGTCTGTACTTCGTGTCGTGTAAGTAATCGTTGAACATCGAAGGAGAATCGGGAGGAATATAGGTCGGTAGCAAGACGTTGAAATCCATTCCAACGGTGGGGCCTTAACCTCATCAATGCAAACAGAACCTGCCACACCCTTATTTGAGTCCGATTCAATGGCCCTCAATTGCTTCGGCTGCTTCTGTTGATCGGTTATGGTTTTTGATGAGCCCGTGCTGGCAGCGTATTAGGCCACGTGTCGTCCTGAGACGAAATTATTGAGCCGCCCCGGTCTCTTTCAAGCCGTTTCACCGTCCACGTTAACCATCTGATATTGGACTTGTAACGTATTCTTACTTTGGATCATCGATTTCAATACCGCCCGCAAATGAGCCCACACGAAAGCGCGATTAGCTGACGTCTTCGTCGGATGACTTAAAGGGCACATGCAACGACGAAGACGGTAGGCGGTACCCGAGATGTAGCTTCTGTTGGTCGAAGTTCATACAAGACTAAGTACTTGCGTAAGTTAGTAAGTATATGCTACGACCATGCGAACTTCAGGGTACCCACAACCTTGAGCCGATTGTTCTTCAGTGTACCCTTCACGAAAACGTCCTGAAATGAGAAGGCGCAAGATTTAGGAAAAAGAGAATTAAGCAAACTTTTTTACCTCTATTTGTCAAGTATGTTAAGTGCAAATAGAAAGTACCCACAGTAGATCCATTCGTCATGTGTTTAATTTATAAGCGTCTTTAAAATCAGCTCAGGTGACTTAGGTATTCTTGAATAGCAGTATTAACCAGGAAGACGTATGAAGGATCTTTGTCATCGATGGTGCAGATTTTTGCACAGAACGTCTGCTGACCGTCGCGTGAAATCGAACTTCATTCGGTTACATCAACTGTGAGGTAACCTGGCTTCCTGGGGTGCGCTAATCGCTTACGCTTCTCGGTACCGGCTAACGGCACGAGGCTACCGTACAGTTCCTTTGTGAACTCGATCTTTTATCGCAAACAAGCTATTAATCCGCTCTGGCAAATGATTACTAAAAAGTTAATTTCGAATAATTTAGTTTACCTTCAAATTAAGATCGTTATCATCGTTTAACAGATTCGATCTAAAACGGTTGTTTGAAGCATGGCACTAAACTGAAGACTAATCATTCGTAGCCATTGCTCTATTCGAAATGTAGATCCATATTGCCATGTAAATGCAGCTTTCTTTACGCCTATGTCCCACATTATATTTATATGACCTATATAATTTATGTGAGTGAAAGGAAGTTATCTATATTATAATAAAAGGCATTCATGTAGAATCCAGCTCAGATATTTGCTCGGCCTATTCGCTTAGAACCATTACTAGCGATACAGGCTCTTTGGCCTATCGGTACTACGATATCCATAAAACTATACCAAATAGTCGTACAATAATTTAAATTAAGTCTTCATGCCATATTGTATTTTTCGATAGCCCGATAATGTCACTTAGACTATATCTATTTATTATATTATCATCAAAAGGCTGTAATTACAAAACTCTAAGAAAGCCGAATTATACTTCCCGGGATAGAAAATTCATCTAAAGTCCCTCAGAGCTCGAGCCTGTTCAATTGAATCAATTTGGGCCTGCTATATGGTCCATTGCTAGCAAACTTTCAGTTGGAATCCGCTCTGTTGCTTCCTTCCTGATACCGCTTCTCGATGTTAGGCGAAAGAAGATTCGGTTGTTCACAGCCGTCACAGCCATGAACTTCATCGCATTGCCTGTCGTCTTCAAAGCGTGAATCTAAATGAAGAGTTGTTACTGTTGTCTAGCGAATAGGTAAAGTCGTTGGCGGAGCCGGCTTCGCAGGAGTACGGAGCGGCATCTCATCTGGCGCGCGCCAGATGATATTCGGGTCAACAGGAGTGGTACGGTCTAGAGCCTAAAGTAGGCACAAGTCTGCCTATGACACCGCTGGCCTACGAAACGGTCTTTGACGACGATGTCAGAACGATATTGGACAGCCAGACATCATCATTTAGCGAAGTGAACTGGACTAAGGTCGAATTCAGATATATAGATAAACCTTGAACCCTGTTGATGCCAGCGGCTGACTCGTTGCTGGTATAGCCATTCAGGTAAGTTGGCCTATGCTAGAGCCGTTCAGGTGATCGACTAACATGTGCAAAGGAGACAGGTCTGGTACCCCTAAAGCAAGTTGTGGACGAGCGAGTTCTCGGGATAGACGTCAGCCGTAATGATATCTGCCGTTATACCGGACGAAGTTCGGTAAACAATACTGTATTGGGAAATTCATTTCGAGTGGAGGAATTCGGTGCATAGCTAACCAGGTTACAGACGATAGAATAACCTAAATAAGTAGTACCCTAAAAGATTTACCTCAGATTATTAACAGCTTGACAAGTGACAAATCTTGGCGCTGCGGATAACATTGGTTTCTGTGTTTTACTCGCATTCATCTAAATACAGGCTAAAGTGAAAGTAGGTTTACGGTTAAGAACAGACCGAAGCACATACACAATAAAACAATTAAAAAAATATTAAATTCATAATTGTCAAAAAAATGACGAGCAATTGTCAATTGACACAGCATCGGCATCAGGTAGCCTACCTTCTCTCAACTTTAGACTGCCATTCCTTCCCACTTTCTATGCTGATGCTACCACAATATAGAGTCATCCATACACGAATCATTACGAGTTAAGCCGCTGGTGGATGGTTACCTCATTACCTGAGTAAAAACCAAATTCCTTGGTCCTTAGTATTGCGTATAGGTCACCATAGCCACAAGAAGCCTATAGGACTCTTATAAATTTGCTATGTTACAGAGTCATTAGTCGTTCTCACCCTCCATGAATATTGCTATGTCCGGTACGGTAGGGTTACATAGCGAGTGAGTGAACGCGTAAGGTCTTTCAATACCGCCGCTCTTAGAGATAGTTCTGCTAGCGCAGGTAGCCTGCTTCGTCGTACGCAAGTGAATTTTTTACTGCTACTTGCTAGGCTTTAAAGCTTTGAATAACCTTGGCTTGTCCTCGGGACCTGCTGCTACCTATTACCGTCCTGTCTGTCTATCCCACAATCAATGGCAGAGAAGATAGCGGATCACCGCTCGATCCTCTGCGATCTGTGGCTATGGAACAGACACACTTTCTAACGGAAATCGATTTTTGAACAGCAAGGTCAAGTTGGCCTACCACAACCTTCAGCAACAGACTTTACCATTGTATCGCGTACCCGCTCGATACGCGGTACCTGAAGGTGGCACACGTGGCTTACTTCACTAAGCACTATGTACGCTTGCATTGCCAGCACCTATTCCCGACGGAGTCCAAGGCACCCTCCCTTCATCTAAGAAGCCGCCGACTGAGCCAAACCTATCACAGAGTCCTTCCGCCCATCGGTGGCCTAGTGACACGAGTATCTGTTGCTGCCGCCGCAGTGCTTTTCTTCCGCTTTGTCTTGTCCTACGGCTTTCCTTAATTTTCTCCTTGAGCCAATCGCTATCTTCCGCTCGGCGCCAGGCGTCGGGCCGACTTGACGACCGCTCTTTGCGGAACACTTAGCATTCTCCCCACTCCGAATCTCCATTCGCTACACGTCGTTCTGGTATGCGCGTTACAATCGCGGGGTAGAGCAGGAAACAAAAGCAAAGACAAGCACGTAGAGTGGGCCGAGCGTCTCCCAAGGCCACCGGATGTGGCGCGGTTGCCTGTAATGCTCCGTTTCTCTCAGTTGCTCTCTAGCGAGCGCGAGCGTCCGGGTAAGGAACGCCGCTCAATACAATACCATATTGTATTGACATTGTCGCACGCCCGAAGCACGCCCAGAGCGGATCTATGGAGATTGTACGCCATTGAAGAGAACGCATTCGCGGCTTAGACGGCAGGCGGCGACGCCGGGTCGCGCGTCGCTTTCGCGATTCTATCAAGTAGTGCAGGTAATATAGCATACTTTAAACCTTAAACAACCCCTAGTTCCTGGCAGAGAGTTGGCTAGATATGGCTGAGCGTAGGACAAGCCAAACAGACGATCCAGACCCTGTAGCAGTACTAATGGCAGTGGCAGTGCTGGTAAGTAGTGAACGCATTAAGAGAGTTCTGCTAGCATTCGGAAAATTGGCAAAGCCAAAAGAACGAAGGCTTGGCAACATCAAATAAAAGAATCATTTAAAAAAGAACGAATTATCAGTGAAGAGAAAGGGGGAGACATCATTACACACGTAGCGCATGCGTAGAAACTCCAGATAGAATAGGACGCATATACGAACTGGGTGCCTAGACACGACTGAAGAGGTTTTTGTGCATAGCAGAAAGTGTAAACGAGACATCTGGGACGCTTGTGAAGCGAACGGTGAAGATAGTAATGATCAAGCAGAAATGTGTTTAGGGAGTACATACCCATGACAACAAGGAAAAAATGACAAGAAAAAAGGTAAATAGGAAATAAAAAGCTAAAAATATCATCGATGTAGTATCCAGCTTGGCCGAAGGCGGACGCATCTGCGACCGGCGGCAAAACAGGACCGATATTATTGTTTTTAAAAAAATGCATTCCGCAAAAGGCATTAAAGGTTTAAATAAAGATGGTTCCAATCCTTCTCAGCCTCTAAAAATAAAGATTGCTTGCCGACTGTACAAGTTCATGAAATATTCATAGCTACGTGTGTTATGGTGGCCAGCGTATTTTTTTGTTGACGCTGAGCTTGAGCATGGCTAACTGTATAGGAAATAATTAACGTAATTATAAAAGCGATTATGTGTTAGAAATAAATACAAATAAGCTTGAACTGCAATCAGAAAAAACTGGCTGTTTTTTCTGTCTTGGCTGTCAAGGGTCGCAACAATGTTCTTTTGATGCTTGTTACTGGATTGTCACCCCCCTAACCTAGTGTTTGTTTTTATATCTGATATTGTTTTTTCAGTACGCTTAAATCCTAATCTTTATAGAAGTCATTTAGGGACATGCTGTACATTTCCGTCCGTGCGCACCTTGTTATACAGAATGACACACCCTTATCTCCTCATCCTAATAACCTGTCTTATGGTTACCCTTGAAAGTAGACCACCCCAACGGTCTTGTACGAAAAATGAATCACAAGGAACTTCGCCCATCCCTTTGATCGTTCGGTGTGACGCTGATATCTGTCCACTAGAAGCGGTGAACTTACGGAAGAAATTATTGCTTATTTCTTATCTGATATTGATTGATATCATAGTTAGGAGTGGGGACGAATTAATGTAGCAAACTAATGTCATAGAACTATTTCACTTCTTAGCATGGGGCTCGGGCAGAGTTCGTTGTAGATTTATGTAATGTGGAATAGGAAGAAGAAGCAAAAAAAATACTCAAATGTACCCATACGTAAAGAGCTAAGATGCATCACAATCCAAGTTCAGGATGTCGCAGAGACGACGAGTCTATCAAGACTTGAGTTGACTCGTTAACCTTATGTAGGTAGTATTAACGTAGGACGAAAAAAACAGCAAACACTCACAAGAACAACGATCGATTTGCTATTTTTTTTTTGGCTAAGATTTTTTACGATTCTTTACTAACGGTAGCTGAAAACGCCCACCCGAACGTGGCGTTCGCTCAGTGCACGTTTAAGCACATCAGAAGAATACGCTAGCTGTCAATAGTAAATCTTCCGTCTTCTCTTCGGTCCAGATCGTTAAACGGCGCCAGTTTTTACTCCAGTTGTAAGGGTATCTAGAGCATACGATCACACGACTAGTTCCAGTTGCTACAACGGGTTATAGGGGAAACCCAATCCGAATATGGGCTGCATTAGTTAACCACTATCTTGTGAAGTTTTTTTCCGCTCTGTGTTTCTACTACATTTCACTATCGACATATGGTATTTATTCGAAAGCGGATTTTGGCTCGTGCGTCAAAGTGACTAAGCAAACGGTGAAACGAACCAAGTTCTTTAAATATACTGAAAAATCAACCGAAACTCGAAGACGTTATGTCGTTCCCTTTAAGAGTTAGAGGGTCGACGATGGTTGCAATGATGACCAACATGGTTTGACGTCAAAGCGTCAATAATAGTAATTATATCATATCGTATTGAACTAAACAAACAAGATCTTCTTTTGACGTATCTGGCCGTCACTGTCTGGCGAGTTTATACATCACATGGCCGTTTAGCTGGTAGAAGATGCGGAGTCGCCTAACTGAGATCACCCAGTAGCTAAGCATGCTCATACAGAGACAAATAACAGATCATGTTATTGCAGCGGATAGTCGATTTCTAATACGCAGGTATATTTCTATACTGTCCAGGTTGATATGATGGTTGGTCAATCTGCCGTACACTTATAATATTTACAGACCTTCAAAGCAATCGACGTGGTGGAAAACCAGCCGATTCAATGCTGTAGTACATTAGCGAAGAACAAGTTAAAGGACGGATGTCGCGTCGGCATAGCAATACTCGCCAATGTACTGCGTAGAAGTGGAAGCGGTCCAGCACGAAAAAGCCCGAAACTCAGGACTCTAACGCTGGCAGTGTCAGAAAGAGGCGGTATATGCAGTGTTGCTGCAGGGCGCTGGTTTGTGTGATGAACTGATAGTGACGATCGTACCGGTGCGACGCGAAGAAATAAAATACCTTTCTACCGGAAGCCAGCCCAACCGGAAATCGATGAAGTTACCCCATATATGTTGGCATTGATCAGACGAGCACAAGTCGACAGACAACACGACGCCGGCTCAAATGGGTCTACGAGTTCGGTATTCAGTGGATGATATCGGCGGCGAAGCACATCCCGGGGATGGGGTGCACTGTTGGTCTAAAAGAGAGATGTGGGGAAAGAAATACCCCTCGAAACATGCGTTGTGACCCATATTTCATAATCGCTGCATCCGCCCACGATACTGTGGTACTTATTATCGGGGAATAGAGAGTCAGCTTTCGAGAATGAGTGACACCAACCGTTCTTGCGAAATAAAGTCTGTACAAGGTGAACGATAAGGTCTAGAACATTGTGTGTACAAAGTGTTTTATATGGAACTTTCGGTTAGAATTTAAAGGGTAGAGACATTACGCATATCATACCTTCTCCCGCAATCGTTTCTTTTGCCAGCAACTTGGTATTGGTAATATTCTAAGTACTGTTGTCGCTGTCTTTGGAACTCTCACTACAACCTTATAGGTCAAAGGTTTCTATTAAGTTATATATATCTACAATTATCTCGCTTACTATACATTATTATCATGTGGTGCTAACGCAAGCGTAATTCGTCGACGAACCGTATCCGGCCGGTTGAGATCACACATATAGTTTCGTAGTAACTCAGATTTTCTAGTATACTGAATACGGTCATTTTGCCATAAGCATTTAGATTTATCCGACTCTTGTTTGATACTTTTTCTGTGGTACCATGAAATGTTAGTGACTAACTTAATTCCTAGCGCAAAATTGTAAATTTTCTTAACCTAGATCAACTTTAAACGCCATGTCAAGTATCGTTGCGATTAAAAGCTCTTAATTAGATTATAACTGTTGATGAAACAACACTTTTGTTATAGCATATGCCTCATTGTATAGGTGATATTGAACGTTCACGATTTGCTTTCTATCTATAAACGACCAAATGCATACAATGTGGATACGAGTCTGTGTGTTTACACGGCTGCCGAGTGCATAAACGATCTTCGTTTTGTTGTCTGGCTAGCTATTATGACCTCACCCGTAACTGTCATCTAACCGGAAATAGTTTGACCTAGTTGTTGATTGAAGATGATGCAGAGAGAGGAAATGCAGCTCCGCAAACCTATCCAGGCAGGATCACGATCGGGTCATATATGCGCCGCATGACGAACCTCTCTTTCCACATCTGAACTATGTACACTACAAATGTTGCATGTATATATATATATATATATATATATATAGATAGATTGGGCTTTATACTTCGTACTGATTGTTCGATTATTCGGTGGGTTTACGATGCAGTGTCATCCAGACAGTCAGCCAGCCAGTCAGCGAGCGAGGTCCGCAGAACACATCCTTTCCAACGCATCGTTGCTCGGAGCTCTGACCTGCAAAGGGATCTGTTGGTATAGTTACTCGCGTTCGACCAAAACAACATTGCGCACTTGGCACTTCCGGAGAGAAATCGTGCAGACGGCGATATCTTGCCGCATCCGAAGGTATGAGCAATGAGTGTACAGGTAGACATCTCCATAGAAGCAGCCAGCTGTGACCAACAGATTGTGCCAAGTCGAGCTTGTTGTATCCACTCCTTTGAGCTAAGCACGCGGGATGGCATAACGATCCAGAAGCTCCCTTGCTAAGAGAACCGGGAACGGGATGAAGTTAGTGTCGGAATCACACATATCCAACTTTGACAACAATCGAACACGGCGTACATCGAATGCCGGCGACCGGAGACCGGTAGCGGTCTCAGAGGCGGTTCCATAGCCTAGGACCGACCTATGAGCAACCGTTGTTACTGCTCGGGCCGATGGTGAAGACAGTGTTTCGCCTGGCAGCGACGTGAATACGGGGAACCGAACTCACCGTTGAATGCTTCGACAGCGGGTACTCGCTGGAGTCGTCTGCGGCCTCGAAGCGGAACTCAGGGGCTTATGTGCGTCTCTAGTCGAAGTAGTGAGAGCCGATGAGGAAGGGCGGGCTGCACAGTGTTGATGTCACGGGGCCGATTGGTGGCGGGTCATCGCAGACAAACTGACTTCCGCGGGAAGCGACTGATGAGCGAGAGTGCGCGAAAGCAAAGCGTCAGCGGGAAACGATTCATTGAACTGGTTTGAGAAGCAGGCCGTGGATTGACGAATCTAATCGAGTTAATTATAGGATCGTCTGCTATGGATATGTGAAGTAGGTTGGGTTCGGATGAAAGCTAGAATAGAGATTTAAATTTAGTATTGAGAGGACAGGAACGATGACTGCGGAAGACTTTTGGAGAACGAATGCTACCATCTGACAAGGACGAAAGAGTGTACGCAAGAGATGCTGAAATAGCGGTCGAAAATGGCTGGGTACCAATGAGAGTTGTGTAAAACAGCCTCCATCATTCTACGGCAGTGCGGATATTAGCGTGCTTCGTTGAGAGAATGTAATATTGGTATGATAAAATTGCACGTAAATTAGAAAAAAAAAACAGGTGAAGATCTACAACCATGTCTATTCACCTACATGGATAAATAGCATCTGCTTATCTCGTTCGTATGTTCTTCTCCAGAAGAATGATTAAGCTTGATATTGGATATTTTAGGTGCCTCGTCTAGTTCGGTTTGAGGCTAGAACTTGCGGGGTTCTCGCACCGGAAGGCAGCTAAAAGCAGGCAGGAACAACGGAAGTGAGTATTTATTTGCTGGCCTATTATTGCAACCGATGGTATGAACTTGCACAGGTTCGAGTGGAAAGCGGATGACTCTCTGCTATTCGTCGGTCTGCACCCACAGAACAACAGCTTCCGGGTTCAGTCTCGAGCTATTGAGGTTCAGCGCGGCGACTTCAGATTCGCCATCTCTGTCACCTGCGTCGTGTCACTTCGTATGTCGTATTCTGTATTCTAGTTCGTAGGTGAAGTCGACCAGAGCATCTAGTCCAGTACAGACACATGTGACCAAAGGTGTAACTTACTCGCGCCGAAATCAGTACACACAGATAAGCACTACTTTACTCAGCCAGCGGATCCAGTCCAGGGCTTGACCTATAAAGAGACACACGGACAACGCCGTAATATGTAGTTCGTGTTTTTTTGGCTAACAATGCTTCGTTAAAAAGCTTGTTGCAATTTCGACAGCTTGTTGCATCTACAATCTATCACGTAAGCTCCTAATTTTCTTACCTTTCGCCTAAAATGCGGATGGAGCAAGGTCTGCTAGAATTTTGTTCGAATAAACGAATGTAGCAACGATTCGTTCAGTTTCCATCATTTTTTGCGCCATGTTTCACAACGTTGTTTGTGTTTTGCATTCGCTATTAAAATTGTTTAAACGGTTTAAAATTGTTATTAAATTTGTTTAGACGGTTGGCGTATTTTGTCACGCAATGAGACATATCTACGTCCGGATCTGGATATAGACTGCAAACCAAACACGTTATATACTGCGCTCTCACAAGAACTAATAGCAGTGACGATCTGTTTCTCTGATTAAAAAAAAGTTTACGTTGAAAACAGATCACGCTTCGCCGCGCTGGAAGGGGTCTGGCGGCAACGGAACAGAACATAAAACTGGAAATATTGATTTTGTCCATTAGAATATCTAATATGAAAATTGACTCTTTCTGAAAAATCCCCCTTACCGACAACTCTATCACTATATACCCCCGCCGCCGCCGCCGTCGTAACACAACCTAACATGGCGAATACTGCCAGATGGGTACCCCCGCTAACGTCTTGACCTTGAGGCGGACCCACCTCGGCCAAGATTCACGACGTAACGACTAACGATGGACTGTGTGGCGAATGTACGGAACGCTACGATATATAACTATCTGCTAGTTTCGCTTGTCGATTTCTACCCATACAGTGCGCGTATTAACAATATAATGACAAATATGGTAGGAAGAAAGCGATGAAAAACGGCTGCTCGCATCGAAGAGCATCGTGGCTGCCCGTTATATGCCTGCCTCGACATGAGCCAATATTTTCTTATGTCCTATGATGCTAGAGCATAAACGCTCGGTCCAACGTCTTGCGGTGCTTACTAGTAGGAGTTTGGCCGGGCACCGACATGATTCCGCGCTACTGACTTGCTCCAGTCGAGAAGACCATAGAACAAAGACGGTCCGCCGTATTTAGCGAACGCACCTAAAACGATTACGAAATTAGCTCTCGTGTTACTTGAGGCCACAATCCCGTAACGCGATAAAAAAATAAGAGGGCACGAAATACACAGGACGACTTGAGTTCCTTCCAGCGAAGCAGATCGGAGAACAATTTGCTACCGTTTGTCGTACTCCTGGTCGTTCTTCCTGGGTGCATGATCCATTCAGATGATGTACGTTCTTCATGCGAGCGCGTTCATGATGGATGTGCGATGCATGATTGCTACGCGATTGACGATCACTGCGGGCTTCGAGCAGTCGGTAACAATACTATAGCTTACAGCAATCAGAACCCAGAATCTACCCCTAGATCTGACATACACGCTGTGTATTTCGTTCATAATATTTATGAATGATGAAGGTGAGATCTAGTAGTACGGTCAGGCGGGAACAACGAGCCGACAAATCCTACAGAGACGAAGTTGGCACCTGACGTGTCGATCGGTGATTTCCAGTTGAGTGCCCAAGCTAGTTAGAGGCCACGAACTGCAAAAATAAACCCACATTGACCACGACTTAAGACCCACACAGACACGATAAAATATAGTGACTCTGTGTATTACATAGGAATGAGCAAGCAAACGTGAACGTTAGCATGCTCGCTATGTGTGTATCGAATTCACTCAAGTTAAGTCGGCCAAGTTCTTGAAATCGTATTAATAATTACAACCCCTACTAAGGGCCCATTGTTTACAGTACAAACTTCAATAAACGTAACAGCAGATTAAGAATTAGCTTGAGCATGTGCGTTTGCCTGACTGAATCAAGTTCAAGGCTGTATCTAATTAGTGAATATGAATGAATTTAAGTTTGAGTGCCCTAGCCGATACCGGACCTCTCACGTATAGATCGACATTAAAGTACAAAGAATAGCAAAATGACTTAGGAGTCGTAAGGTCCGGCAAAGCTGTGAAAGCGCTCTAATCATATACGGTGCCTCTGAACCTCATCGGCACGGTATTTTCGGGCGGCAACGCAGACGGTACTTAATGGACAGCAAAGGGTGTTGCATAATCCGCCAGTGTCAATGCTATTACCCCGTTACTTCGTCTCCAAAGTATAGGCTCGCATATTCGACCATGCTTCTCTTGCTCAGTCACATAGCGTACAGCTTATATAACGAGTCTATTAACGCGCAACAACGAACTTCCATGAAGTTCGTTTGCATAGGCTCATCGGGAGAATGTCCTCCGAAGTCAACGGAATTTCGCTCGCGGACAACCTTGGCCTGCTGTTGTTTTAAAAGGGGGCCTGGTTGTGTCGCATGACGCAGACGACTTGATTTAGGCATTCTCGTGTCCCAGGACAACGAACACAGAGAATAACCCATTTCATGGCACATCTGTCACTACGTTAGCTTCTTTCTTCAGTCTTTATTTATAGCCGTTAAAAGGATCGCAACGGCGTATACCATATGAATTGAGATCGGTTCTGTAGGTATCCGCAAGTTCACTGGATCGCTCCTGTGTCGAAAGCTTATTCTAAATGAGTCTGATGGTATTAGGAGACGCCGACGCGTAACTGTTAAAGGTCAAGAGCTTTCAAAACTACCTTTCTGAACTAGCAAGTGGTACATGATGGTATGGTAACATGTCTTTCTGCAGCTCAGCGATCTCCAAACGAGGCACTGGAAGATTCTTCAAGTTAAAAAAATTTGCAAATGCCTAACCACTTCCGCGTTTTCACTGAACGATGTCGACCTCCTTTCTTGTCCAATTCGTAAAGCCACTCGAGGCTCATTAACAACTTCATTGCTCGACCGCGGGGTCGCCCTCCACTGGATGCAGTATCAAACTGACGTCATTAGGGTGAACTCACATAGCTGAAAGCCTGCTCTAAGATTTACGCCAGAAGAAATTGAGTCAACTTGTAGTTGACCGATGATTGCGTGAACTTCTTGCACAGTTCACGATTTTCTATTCTATGTCCATGCGTGAAACGCCTAGATCCATTCTATTGTTAACTCAAGTTGTTGTTTTTAGGTACTCGTTGTGCACCCGTGGTGAATAGGCTCGCTAGTGAACTAGTAACAAATCTATAAAGGCTTACTCAGAAAAGGGTCCTGAACTCACAGAATTGTTGCGTAGGAGTATTCGTAGCGCAGGTTCATTGAGCGAAAGAAACAAACTAGAATAGAGTGAGTGGCTGCCAATGCGAACGCTTTTAGTTCAGGCGACCTATCCATCGCCTAGCGTCACATAGGCACACAAACTCTACATCGAAGCAACGAGCGAACTGACACGGAACGCGTCTGAGGTACCAGCAGCGAAGGTGGTAGCCGCGACTCGCAGGCCAAGTTTGTTCCGGTTGTATTTTTAGAGCCTTTAATGCGCGACGACGACAGCGACGTCTTATTGCAGGGTCGTCTACTCCCTCTGCAGACTGCATACATCCACCCCCTCAACGACGTACCCCATTGTCACACTGTATTGTCATTACGGATTTTTAGGCATTAACAGCGGACCGATGTCGATGAACCTGATTATCCGAGTGTCCGGATGTGGGGAAGCAGGCGGAGGGAGTTTAGATTGTGGCCCAGAGAACCTGGAGGAGCGATATCAGCAACTAGTGCCACTGGGCCCCATTGGGCTTAACAAAGAATAGCTTCGTTGGCTTGGACCCTGTATCCGGTAGTCCTCTCCTCTTTTGCACCGATGGTGTTCGCATTTTCTACCGCATACGCAGTGCAGTAAAAGTAATGAAATGTTCATGTAAGCGAAATACCCGAGGAAGAACGAAACAAATGACGTTTCGAAGATGACCTCTCTTTCGTGCGCGCCTTGCACGCAATTAGTAGCGTATTCAGCTAGTAAGGCACTGTAAATTTTGTGATAAAGAAAAGCAAGCGATTGGCAGATTTTACTCAGTTGCAACTTAAAGAAGTTACAATTGAACTTGTTGATACGCATGAGCACTGTGCTATGAATATTGAACTTGAATCAAACACTTTTGAGACGCGTCGATTTGAAATACCTGTCAGAATTGCCGTATGGTCTGCCTACAAGTTCATCGAGTATTACTCTTCATTCCAAGGAAACATGGACACGTTGTGAGCAGTGAGAAACACGACAAAAAAATAACCTATGATACACTTACACGCACATATATAAATGATAAAGAAAACCAATGCTACATATACGTAGTATAGTATGTAGTACCGATTTCAGGGATACACCTGCAATGTAGATATGCGAAGTGAAGAGCTTGCGTGTTGCACCTACGGATCGACAAATATATTGTTTCAGCCGCTATGTGTTGCATGATCGGCCCTCCGATCGCACGTTCCGACGTTTGCTCACCTCGAACTTCTCTATGTAGTCGTCCGGGTCTTCTTTTTACGTGACGGGTCAAGTCGTTTCATTAAATAATTAGCTCCGATAAACAGCTGTATTGGATCTTTTTTCATAGCGGCTGTCTGTTACTGTGCAAATAGTAGACTACGGTCGAGGCATTGGATTGCGGCAATGTAAACTTGTTTTTTTTACTTTGTTGTAGTTATTGAATTGCATACACTTTCAGCACTTCGAGCAGCTGGGTACATTATATTCATAAGGTATAAATCTGCTTTGTGTCAAAGCATTGAGAACGCTAACGAAGTATGAGACGATTGTTTTTACGAATGGTTTAAAATGGACGCCATGTTTAAGGTCCCGTTCGAATGAACCAAGTCCTACAGGAAGCCTTGCCAATCATCGAAATTGTCAGTCGTATAAAATAAGAACTGAAATAAAGATTTTTCATATTTATATACCCAGCACTCCAAAGAACATTGTTACAATTTAAACTAGACATGGCGATATTCTACCTGGAACAATATTTGCCGCCTAGTAAACTTAATCTTCGGGCGTTTCTGTGACCATCTTTTCAGGGGGCTCTCGAGGTCAGAGTGTACATCGTCACTTTTCCGATGGACACACTAAGAAAGCCGTCAAGAGCATGAACCTCACACGGAACAACGGCCATATCACTGCTCATCTAAAAGCTTCAATAGAATCTTAGTAATAATACTAGCGTACGCGGTATACGGACGATCAGCAACACTTGTAAAAAAAAAAGATCATAAAAAGCCAACCTGATCCATTGGATACAATGATAAGCCAAATGTGAAACTAACCGACATAAAGGTTTATTTGTTCATATATTATAAAAACATCAAAAGGACTAATGCCATCAACAGCTCCAACTGAACTAATAAACGAAAATAGCCTCCTTAATTATTTTTTTTTACAAAAATATAGGACGATAAGTCTCAACCAATATGGCAGAGCATGATTGGTCGATGAACTCACATGTTAAGCACTGTATTTTGGAGGAGTAATACGGCAAAATGCAATACGGCAAAACACATTGAGTTAGTACGGCAAAAGACTCACAAACGCAGTACCATAAAGTGATCGAGCGCGTCCGGGTGTCTCATACACGTAGGTGAACTTTCTGAAAAAGAAAAATTTATTTCTTACTTAAAAACTGCAGAGAGCAGGCGTACTCTGAACTGCTGTCCGTCAGATCTTCGTTGGGCTTATTGGTGCGGTCTACGGGACGCTGCTTGAAAATAAACGAGGTTCCATACTTAAGGTGGGTTGAAAAAGCGATGTGCCTGTAAGCCAAGTTTACCATCAAAGTGAGTACTACGGGATTATGATTGGTTAAAGTGGCGACAGCGACGGCGGCACACATCGCTCTTTGATGAGCAAAAGCGAATACTTTCTAGAATAACGAAGAGACCAGATCTTCGGGTTGATCAGAGGCTAAAATGGTTTCGATTGAAATACTTTTGTAGCTTATTGTGAGTGGCATCCAAGCAACAACCCCCTATTCAATATTTGCTGCCCCCTATTCAATATCCCGCTGCTAATCGTAGGAATAAGAGCTAGAAATAAATCGAACGGTTGCGAACGTCCTCGACCTCAATTCTATTGCATCAGAAGAGGAGGGGATTTCATATTCAAGCTTGTGTCGGTCGTTTTCTTTTGGAAACAGCCTTTTTTCCTGATCTCATCGGTTTATGGCAAATGGACGATGGATTTGAGTTTTGGGTAGGGACTTGAACTGTTTATCGGTAAGTAATAAAAAGAGAACTTATGATTTTACTTTATGATATATCTATGTTTTCACGACGATTGGACTTTATTAGTTGCGGCTAGATTCAACATATCTTCGGTGTATTCGAATGCTATAAGAGGCTCATGTGAAACCTATGAAGTGAATGAGCTTCAACAACGGTACCCAGTACATCTAGTAGGTAAACTATAAATGTAAGTACTTTATCACTTCAACTTGTCATTGTGAGGATATTTTTCCTAGATTTTTTTTAGGCATTTGGAGTTTAATCGCAGGCGTATTAAAACATGACGTAACGAAAAATATATATCCATGCATTATGACCATATATTATGTGTTTACCGGACTTCGACTGTACCGCTAAATGTGCGTACTATAAATCTGAAGATGAATAACTTTATCTAATTCTAGATGGCACCATGGGCACCAAATTCCTACAATAACAGGATCGTAATGTTTTCGCTTGAGAAGATGGACACCTTTTTCAGCGTCCTATCCAGGCACATTGTCTGCCAGATGAGCTGTTCCCAGTTACAAAAAAAAAAAAAGCATTTATTTAAATAACAAGACATAGTAGTTTTCCATATCGAAGACTATACTATATCCATAGCCAACCTGCCCTATAAGAAATTCCTCTCCATTTATCTGACGAGCGTAGATCATACTAGCAACAATTCGTTCATGACAAAGCTACAAAAAACCGGGAAGCGAATGGTGACAGCAAGAAGCACCTGTATAGCACAAACCCAATTCGAACTGCTGGTGCTGCTGCCACTGTCACGGCAATCGTGCCCCCAGCAACACTGTTCCCGGCCTTTTTTGTTAATACTTGCCAGGGAAGTACCACTATTTTACCATCTACATTGCTATATCTACGCGGCGTCACAGCCTATACTGATCTTCGTATATCTTACGCGCTGTAACTGTCTTCGCGAGCCCTGTCGAGCATCTGCTTACGACAAGATACGCCACAAGATCGCCAGACTACAAAAACCAGTGCAGATTTCCTGGCCGTCTGCCAGACAGACATTGAGTCCTACTCAGACAGCGTCCATATACACTCTTTTTTGTGGGATATCGTTGCGGCACATCTTCCTAGCGATCAGCAAAGCACCGGGAAGCATAGGGAAGAGGCAGTTTTGAACCTCGATTCCGCTTTTCGGAGTCTCGAATCTTTGGGGTTCTTGACTAAGAGCTACTAGATTTAAAACGCTACGAAGCGTGCCCCAATTGAATAAACCGCGCGTTACTCGCTCTGTGGAATGACCACGTGGGAACCTGCGGCAGCTTCGGGGTATGCCAGCGCTGGCATCGGGTGGGACGCCGCTTCCTTCTCGCTTACTCTTACCTTCAATGTTCTTTTTTTTTCTCATAAAGACGATAGAAAGCTCTTGGACATTCTGACAACTGGAGGGAGAGTGTAGGTCATGCGGCCTACCCTCGGTGGTGACGTTGATCGGACTTACGGCGATAGCGGTTGCGACAGTTACCGTCATTCAACTTTCTACGAATTTTTATAAACACCCCCTTCTCTTCCCCATTACGACGACGATCAGTGGTTGAATATAATAGAAAGTAGAAAATGGCTTAATGTTCTTTGCATTGACAAAACCGTGAGTCTGTCATTGTTCGGATATAGAGTTGTTGTTTGTTCAGAAGAGTGGAAGTAGGAGGTAATCATTATCGTTACTGTTGCATAAGGAAACTTGTAGCAAAGAGCACATGTAATAGCATATCTGCTTAGCTTCAAATAGGTACCAGGTTTTCATTGCTAAAACTATCGTTATGTTACTATTGAATACGAGTACTCGAGGCATTTATTACTATATCTTGATGCTGTTCCAACTAATTCTGGACAAGCACTAATCTGAGGCTGGCGGATCTTATCCTAATCTTAACTTATCCTAAATATCCCCTTGAAAGCTATCTGCCTTAAGCCTATACTAGCCTCACTGCTTCGAGTTCATCACCTTAAATACTATCCGCATTCAAATATTACATGTAACAGTACATCGAAGCACAACAGCAATAACGGCGCCACTAGCCCCTGCCCGATAGCACGCTATTGGACTATCAGCACGCGCCGATCAATGGAATACCATTTGGACTAGCGCGCACAAAAAGGCAGTGCCAGATTTTTACGAAGTAGTCCAGTGTCGACTATAGCAGAAGCTTCTTTTCATTGTGAATGTCAGCGTCTATGCCTATTTGTGCCTGCTGCTCTGTCTATGTCTCAAAGGAAGCAACTGAACCCTGGCTATTGAGAGCAAGTCGCTCTCTACCAGCTTTGCCAGCTGTTTCCGCGAATGGTCGCTCCGAGTCACAGTGAGTACGGCGCTCGTCGTGCTCGCTGCTTGGGTACAGGCAGGTCCAGGCAGTGAGAAATTGGTTGTCTTACGGGTGCAGCGATCCCGCAGTCTTAAGCCACCTCAAAAGAAGCGCCGTGGCGAAAAGGTTCAATCGAGAACACCAGTTTGATCTGAGGCCTACTCTAATAGAGGCTACACGTTCGTTTATACAAATGACGCGGCCTGTTCGCAGGCGCTCGCCAGGCGCGTGGCTAAGCCTAACGCTTGTCTTGTTCATCTCCTTTTCGTCCTAGTCGAGTAGGTTTCTAAAATAACACTCAAGTGACTATGGCTCATCCGTTCTCCACAGCGACTCCGCGGAAGAAACTCTATGGCTACGATAGTGAGAGATATTGGGAGAAAACAGTAGTTCTTGTAAAGAGGTTCAGACCGGCTTTGGCTCCTGAACGGGGTAAAGAAAGCAGCGTCCGCCTTGCCTATAGGCAGACCTTAGAACTGATAACAAACTGAATGATATATCATCGTTGACTAGCATTTAATCGGCTATAGGCAGGTTACCTATCGTTTTTCCTTCGTGCCATATAATTCAAACACTAACGATTAGTCCAGGGGTAAGTTGCGCATATACTGGAAGAGTATCCAGCGGTTAGAACGATTCGCAAAACCGAGTGCGGAAGAACTCATACAAATCATTCTGCCACAATCCGAACCTCCAGCCAGCCCAGTTTATGTCGCGTGTTGCCACTGCTACTATTCGAGTTCAATAATAACTTCCTACCTCTACGTCCTCGGCAAGCGGACATGGGCGGCGATAGGCAAGAGATATCCCGCTCATTGTCCAGATACTACGTCTGCAAGCTCTCGTGACGACGATTCGAGGACTGCAACCTGCTACAGGTAGAAGCCCACCTTCGTCGAATGGCAAAAGGCAAAGTCTTTCAATATGCATATGATACGTTTTTGTTGCCTAATTAGAAGATATGACAATTATTATACGAAGTTAAGTTGACGCAAGACGACGAATTTTGTAATTGAGCGCCTAAGTAGCGGCTTAGCCACCAAGGTTCTATCACAGACTGAATGGTTATAGTTCCTATAAGTCGTGTTTCAAATAAATATTATATAATAGACTAACGAAAAACGAAAAAAATCTAGAGAAACGTGTTAGTATCAACAGAAAGTCACGATGACGATTGAATAATGTAAGACCTTTTCGTGAACCTGAAAAAAGCTCAACTAAATGGAATTTAAGTAGACTTTTTTTACGCAGTAATTAAAAAAGAATTTCAGCTGCCTAATACCATATGAGATGAGTTCAGACTCTGAAGTGAGTACTGTTAATACAAGTCCATTGATTCAGCTTCACGTAAATTGCTGAGATTGATTGATGACGTTAATTTTCCCGAGGTCATTATTATGGCAATTACTAGCTCACTGTTTTCGAACGTATTGCAATAAATAGAAATAATGGCAAAATCTACTGAAATCAATGGACAGATTTTATACCTCTGTGATGGCTACATCTCTGTATCTAATTTAGTTTACTGACTTCTACCGGTCTTTAAAGACTAAATGCTGATAGATTATTTCACCTTCAAGAACCTAATGAATACCACTCTTTTTTTTTCTTATCCAACATCATTTATTTCTTTTCAGTATCGCCAGACAGAAGCTGCTTCACTTCGGAAACTGTTCTACAATCTAAAACGTGGCGATACAGTTTAGCTGATAGCATCCAATGGGGGTCAGGCCAAACAGCGCAGACCAAGCTGATCGGTCAACTTCTTCGTGCCACCGCTGTGGTTCTTGACCCGACAGACATCCCTCTGCCATGTTGTGAAGCCTTGCGCCTTATGTTTCATGTGGCCTCCTAGACGGGCAACCTAGAACTTCTGGAGGCACTGTGATTCTGTTCCTCTATCCACAACCCCCCTGTGGTCCGCTTTTTATCGTTGAGCTAGCAACGAAAGCTAAAGGTCTCTAAGAATAGTTATTCGCTAAACCATTTCTGACTACGACAAGCAACCAAGTCATCTTCTCCCAGCGTCTCGTATTGGGCGCGTATATACAAGTAGCACGAGCCAGAAGTTCATTGTTCTCTAGCCACGCGACTCGCGAATGAATGGGCCAGCCCGAATACTCGTCTGCACACAAACACACACCGACAACAATAGAAATACATGGCCGTATGCGCACAGTAGCCGAAATACTGTTTTCAGCTTTGTAAGCCATGGTATACAGTCCTTCCGCCAGGGGTCAGCTGAGGTCAGGGGCCCAGGTGCACTGCACTTGCCCATTAAGTACTATAGCAACGCTAGGTGAATTCGCACGATAGCGTGGGTCGTAGTCAGCCGTTAGATATTTGTCAAGAAACCGTGCGCATTTCCATAAGTGATGAGTGTGCTATTGAGGATTTCTATGTAACGAGTTTCTTCTAAAGGTTACGAAGAAAGTATCATAGATTTATCGTTCTCAAGCCGGGAATTAACCAGGAGAATAAAGAGCGACACAGATAATTCTGGCCGTCGCGTCCTGTGTCATAGGAAGCCATCATGCTATCCATAGTTACGGCATAACCCTCCAATAGGCTTCTTCGAAACGGAACATTATTTCAGCTAGCAGACTCTCATCGATTCTCGAAAATCGAAAATCATCGATTATCGTAAAGAGCTCGATAAAGGGTGCGCAGGTCCACCTACGAAATCGCTGTGCATCACCCGACACTAACGTCTCCTGCGACCGCAATTCAATCAAAATATTGTCCATCGGCGTCTACGTCAAAAATGCCATTGCCGCAGGATCATGACCTGTCAGCTGATTCGCTCGAAGCAACAGCTGGTTCCATTGTTCCACAGGCGGAGGATGCGGCGGGTCTGCGGTTTCCGCATCTGCTCTGTTACGCAGGTTAAGTAATAATTTTTGCAAGAGTTGAACATAAAGACGGAACTTATGGGATAACGCGCGCAGATTAGAGAAGGCCCACAGAATTGAATACTGTGGATGGTGGCAGCGCAAGCTGCAAGAAGTAGTTATAACGGTTGGATTTAACGGTTCCCTGTCTGGATTATTGGGCACTACAGCACATATTATAGGGCATGGAATGGTTCAAAAGAACGTGCTTCTATTTATAATCGAGTGCCAGTCATGTTCTGGGATGACGCTGATAGCGTTTACATAATAGATTTGTTAATACGTTCTGATGTATAATACTGTGCTAAAGTGCCCGTTCCTTGCCAGCTTTTTACTGACTGCACGGAAATGGATATGAATGGATGGATTTTTCAAAACCTATGCCAAATGGTTGAAAACTAGAAGTTCGCAAACGACCTGTATGTTCGATTAAGAGTGCCAATCACTTCGAACGTCTAACTAGTTCTAAAGATAGCGAGGAAGCCCACAGAGGGCAAAACTCCTCATCGCAATAATCCTCACTGTGTAATCTTATCACGCCCATAATTTTCGACCGATGACCTTTGTTGAATATAAGGTCCAATTTGGCCGATGGACTGTCTACCCTGTACGCATGGTTATGCTGTATCCTGGACAGCCACCCGTAACATATTACATCTTCTTTTATAAGTTTTATCGAAAACTTGCTAAACTTTATACTCACAAGTGTTTGATCCAGTCTGTTTAAGCGTCTCAAGCTTTTGGTCAACTAGTTGGCTTGCACCTTTGTGGTAGCCAAATATTTTGCTTCCTATAATGTAGAGGCTGATGAAGTTCATACAGACGCATGGAGGGATAACAGAGGCCGTCATAAAGTCCATGAAATCGGTCACCGAGGCTCTGTGAAGGTGATCAACTCAATACATCGACAGCAATAAGCAACTCACTCCACGAGACCGAAGGCCGCGAACATGGTTAGAGGCGTGGCGTTCTTCAAATGATCGGCATACACTCAATACATATCGGTTAGGCGACCATCAAGTTGATTTTGAAATAACCATTCATCATAATATCCACACCCAACCTGAAACCTGGCACAACAAAAAATCGCTTTCGAACATGACCATGATAAACATTAACAACCAGAGAAAATAACAGGTTAGGGTTATGGCTATTAGAAAATGAACGGTCAATATTGAGACTACGGAAGATATAGTACGTGAGATACTACTGCGCAATGCTCTACAGATATGAATAAGTTTCAGCTATCTATGCCTAAAGGACAGTTTTCCAGTGATACCTAATCGTATAGCGTTCGATGCTCTGTATCATTATTTACTTGACATTTTTTGAAGTACAAACCAATTTGTTTTGTCATCATAGCGAACGGTCTTAGCGTTGAACATTGCTCCATTGTATAGCGTCCCAATGTACCGATAGTATACTCATTCTACTTCCTCTAACAGATTCTCCAGCAGTCGCGCGCGCTTCATCTCTTAGACCTTTCGAACAACTACCAGGTCTTTAGTAGACTGAAAAGCCTTTCTTAGCGAATTAGGACCTAGTGCTCGCAGCGAGGTCGTCTCTCTAGGCATACTCGACATGCTAACGCTGAATACAGCTGCAAAGTAATACTTTTGCCGTTGAAGGCAACAAACCTCTCATGCCATATACATGGAAGGGCGCGTCCTTTAAAGGCAAGACGACAGCTTGTACGATCGTCGTTTCGTGCTGTTCTATATGCGAGGCCAAGGTCCTACTGCCTGCTGTCTGACGCTCACGTGAACACAGCCCATGGCGTGCTTTATGGACATACGGACGAATGTCGGCTGAAGTCGGGATGCTCAGTGACTTCCGACGTTTGGTTGACGGGTGTGTCGAATGAATAAACGAACCTCAAAAACTGAAGCGGCAGACCGAAAAGGAATCGGAGACCTGTAAAAGAAACCAACGATTGAATCAGAACCGTATTCATGTTTGTGGGCCGCTGCTACTACGATAGGTATAAAATATACGCTTAATGTACAGACACTGTAGGATACAGCTGAGGAAATCATACGACCGCAGTGGACTATGGCTGAAAGCTTGTGTAACAGGGCTGGCTTCATAATCATGCTTCGCTGGCCTTTGGGGGCTGCGGAGAAAAATAGATTCAAGCAGAAATTACGGGAAAAACATCGCCTTCAACGTTCATATCTGTCAGATAAACAATGGAAACTCTAGGTGAACATATTACTTGTGCTGTTAATGAAGCATTTAGTGCAGTCAACATTTTACAAATAGTCGTCATTGTTCGGTAGTAAACATTATAATTTTGATAGCACAGTATTACTGATTAGTGTCAACAAACTTGGCTAAGTAATAAATGATCCTAGATGAAGTGACTCACGACAATTTTCAGGATTTCATCGTAAAAGTCACTGTCGGCCTGGTCGGCCAAGCGTTTGGTAGAAACAGACCACGGGGTTGCCGCTTAAAGGCCCGTCAACTTGTCTAAATCAAGAAGTTTAGTTGTAAACGTTATCGTGTTGGATGAATCTGGAACTGGAAAGTTCATCGTTATGCCTAAAATTTTAGCTATTGATACACAAGTTTTCGCCTATCTGGCGAAGAATCCTTATTTCGCAAGTAAGCTTAAGAGCAAAACGTCTTAGGGAAAAAAATGGCACAAAATCATACTATACTAAGTAGTACATGATTTCCCTAGGCCGTATCTAGGTTAGGTGTGGGGTAGAGCTGTTTAAGTCAGCGAGAATGTGGATGTACGATTTTTGGACGAAATATCGTCGTCGATTTTAAATAGTTGGAGGGTAAAAATGGTTAGGAGGCGTCGTTCGTCTAGCCTTTATCAAAGGACAAACATTTTCTATTTCGCTAGATGATCGTTGCTGGTTCATACAGCCTCACCGTTGGTCTACATAATTCCACTCTGTAGAGCTTTATGAGCCAATAAAAAAATGTATGTTTAATTAGTTCTGTTTGGAAAGTGAATAAGTGACCGTGGTTCCATTTGTAGAAACTGTCTGATAGAGAGGCATCTTTTGGGGCAACGGTTATTTCCAGCGGTCGCACACAAACGACATTTTCACTATACAAAAGCATTAGGTTCAAAGTCGCATATGTAACTGTCATTATCAATACATCCATCCATCATCCTGCTTGTATAGTGACATTTTTTTCGTTAACTACATGCCAGTCATCGCACTTGATTCTAATTTGACCTTCATTTGACATTTGATTTTTGTTAACATCCGCCAAATCATTTCTACGAAAATGTCAACTCGCTCCCTTATTTTCGCCCCCTCCTGCTGGATCTGCCAATTCTCAGGCCCCATATTTCGATGCGATGGACGGGAACGAGGTGGAGATTATAGCTTCTCTACATTTCTAGCAGATTTTCGCTTTTCACTGCGTGGCGGCGTACTCGACGGTGGCACGTAGCCAGCCGTTCGTTACGTCAGTACACACAGCTCTCCATCGAGACCCAGAATAGAAGGCCAGCTGCTGCCGTTATTGTTGTTACTGTCATCCCTGGCAGCGTCGGAGGAAACCCGGGCGACACGCGAAGCAGACAACCGCCCGTGGTCCCGTTTCACAATTGTGTGAGGCCTCGATACGTAAATAGCGATGCGCGCGGTTGTCGGCAGCGTCGTGAGGTCGAGGCAGGCGCCAACGCTGTCAGGCTCATGCTACGCCTATGGACCAAACTGTACCCTCTTAGCCGTGTTAAAGTACTGCTATCTCGACTTTGAGGCGAAGCTCGAACTTCTATTCGACTTCGAGCAAGACTCACACGAGGACCTTGGCGTTCTTCTGCTTAATGGCTAATTCTACGTGGTGAGGTGCCAAAGTATTTTCGATGGGCGATGGCCCACGAAATGCCTAGCACATGCCTGCCTGCCTGCCGGCCGTTATGTCTGCACAAACATTCTACATTAAATTCGAAGCGGTGCTAGTTCCCAGAGCTGACACTAGCTCGATGGACTTCGAACTACGCAAGTGTACTATAATGTGGCTACTATGATGAGTTTGTAGTGCGTGCTGTTGTTATTATAGTGACGTAGGCATTTTCTTCGACTTTTACCTTACAGTAGGACCGCTCAGCTGCTTCTTTATCACTAGGTCTGAGCTCTCTGGTTTTGTTTTGCTTGCGTCTCTATATATGTATTCGTAGTCGATGAACCCACCATCAGGCTCTTCCAGTACCGCTGGTTGTACGCGTCTGTCGTGTGCCTTGTCCCTCTGCCGGCCTGCCAGCTTGGCGTCTGACTGTCTGTGGCGTCGTTTGGTAGCTCTGTGTATGACCTTATGGATGTGTGCTCCCCTATGTGTGTAGGTGGCAGATGGTCGAACTGAACCAGCCGCGGCTGAAACACACGAAAGCACCGCTATATCGGTGCACGACTACATCCAGTTTCGGTTTAAGCAGTGGAGCCGCACATCGTCTGTGCGCGCTCACATGTCATACACATACATCCTGTGGAGCGAGCGACTCAGCATCAACAAGCGACCAAAAACGAACACGAGGCACGAGTCCGACTCTCCGACCTGGGCTCGGGCTGGTGTCGTATAATTGTTTGGGGCTCTGCTGGTCCGTTGTATGTACCTGCTGCCTCTATACTGGGCCGCTTTTTCTAATTTTCATCGTCGTACTCTTCTTAAATATGATCGTACGCGCTCGATGATCAGACGGACAGCAATATCAGAAACGGACATTCAAGACGTATATATACGTGAGGTGTATCCCTTTTCCTTGTCGCGCTATATGTGTTGATGGTACGGTACAGATAAGATATGATGTTAGAGACAACAAATCCATCGATTTTAACTGCTATAGCCAAGATCAAATGGTTTGTAAGTTACGGTCGATGGCCGCCGTTGCAGTCGTTGGTTTTCCTCTATTTCTACACAGGACAGTGACTCGAAGTTCTCAACTACGTCTGGCTCAGCTACAAACAGTCAGTCAGCCACCTCTTCCCAACACAGACACACAAGTACAGACGAAAGAGCCGCTAGGTAAGATGCTCTCCTTTTAGTCCTGTTTTTCGGCTGAAGTGCAGCGGAAGAGAACAGCCTGACGGCAGGTTTCATTGTGCTAGGAACTCGGCTTGACCTCACTTCGGCCAACTTCACTTCTCTATAATCATCCCTCTATTATCTCTTTTTCTCTGTGTCGTTTTGGGTGTACTTGAACACTGAAGCACGAGACGATTCACGCTGGTCTTCTTGATCTTCACTCAGCTTGTCTTCATCTTCATTCCTAACCCCCGTTCCGCTACCTCTTATGGTTTCACTCCGTAGGGGAAGCTCAATCAGACGCGTGTTCTCAACCACGTGGCAGAAACGATACCGTGCACCGTGTTGATGAACTCTTTCTCTACTCTGGCCTCCATCGAAAAACCAAGAGTATTCACAAGAACGGTGATTCAAGGCTACCGAACAGCGAGGCAAAGCTCAACAGCCGACCATATAAATTTATACGCTGGACTATTGTGGCCTATGTATTCAGTTGAAGTGCGCGGTGTGCATTCGTCAACGGCGCGCCCTGTTAGAGGCAACAGTAGCGGGTTGTGATCCAGTTTGAAGCTGGTAATATTCTCTGTGTGAATGTGTGTACGCTATCGCTTTGATCGACAGCCAATTGTTCGTATTGTAAAATGTACACTCGACGCACAAATCCTTCAGTTTATCGCAAATCAGCTATAGGCGAAGGGCCCACGTTTGGTGCGAATTAGCTCAAGGACATGAAAAAGAGAAGCGTTTTACGGGTCAGGCTAGTGATCAGTACGGTTCAGATGGTATTGCGCTCATTCATGTAGTAGCAACAGCTGTCTGTAACAAGTGAGACGCAATATAGTGAGCCCGGAGCAAACAGTCTGACGTACAGTCTTGCTTGTACCATTGTACCGCTAATCTGGGCGGAAGCTGCCGGGTAACGATAGCGAATCTTCGCCGACACAGAAAAGGCGTCACGCGAATACCAGTCCCTCGGGATCTCCATGACGCCTGGTGTCTATTTGCAGCAGTAGACATGCGATGTTGGCAGTAGCCCGCTTTGAATTGGCTGTCCAAAGTGTTACGTTTTGATTCTGTATTTTTGAAGCCATTTTGCCCGGGTTTAGCCAGCCTCCGAAATAGGCCGCTCGAGCCATAGCTAAATGAATAAGAGAAAATAGATTTAGTGTTTGGTGCAGATACCAAGATCTGTTTTTTGATCGGTGTTTCTGCTCTGTAACGGGACTTCTGATAGGGATGTCGAAAGCCAGATGGAAAACGAGCTACGCCGTGGCCCGGCGATGTATGCATTAATACTAAAGAACGCATGCAGTTTCAGCCCAGAAAACCTGAAGCAGGATAGTTATGAACATAATGACGAACCTAGATGCTGCCGAAGAATGAACATTGGAGAAGGGTTCCGTTGACATACTCAGACTCGTTTTTGTTGGTATAGGAAGAGTTTATAGAGGAATCGTACCCCGTACATTTACGACGTTTACAAATGCATATTGCTGAAGGGCAAAATGGTATTTTATAATATATAAGTCTTCTACAACAAGACAAAAAATCTGTTTCCTTTGCTTATATTCTGGTTGTCACCAACGTCTAAGGGTGGCAGAGAAAAACATTGCAAATTCAGTGAATATGATGCCTCGGGCTGATCTATTTATTCTGTTGACTCGAACCATTGAATACCCCAATTTATCGCTCCTACACAGTTCTAGTTACTACTGTTAAGTTTGCGACTGGACACATTTTTTTTTTATAGGAACACTCAATCTAATCTGCGGCTTCGTTCATTTTTACTTTGTAAGGTAGGATAACCATTCTGTAAAAAGCAAACGTCAACATCTGGCTGCCCATCTTTGATGAATATCTAGTTTCTTCAACGACTTTTTACCCCTCAAACTGAGCTTTAATCCTTTTCCGCCCACGTTCCGCTCAAGTTACCTTTTAATCCTCTTCACTGAATTCGATCCTCAATCAGCGAGGTGTATCGATGGGTTTCCTTCCCTGCGCAACAACAGCAATATCTAGCCTCGGTCCAGCCCAGTCCCGCTAACTTCGTTTTTCATTTTTCTCATTCTCCGACAAACCTATGATGCACAAACGTACCAGGAAACGTACTCATTATATGTTTGGTGCAATAACGGTTAGCTCCAAAGGTACACCAGCGCCGGCAGCGAGAACAAATGCGAGTACTGCATGAGAAGAACAAGTACGACGCGACTGCGTATCTCAACAGTACCTTGCGTTGCTGCCAGAGGCCGTGTAGTGTTCTCCAAAGTGGTATGTAGGGGGTGACAAAGCACGAAACAATGGAGGAGCAAGAGAGTACCATGTCCAACGTTAGGGTCTAGAGCTAATGCTTCGACAAATTGGGGAGGGGGGACTCCAACGGTCGTCGGTGCTCATTTGCGCCGCCCACCAGTTCAGAACTAGGATGTTTCTTTCCCACCTTTTTCTTATGTACTGCGGTAATTATTAACTGCCGTCATCATTTTATTATATTTATATTATTTATTTTATATTTATTAACTATTATCCCGATGGCCGGTGCCCCGTCCTATACTTGGCTCGGTAATATCTGTAGTTAATAGGTTATTCGTAGGTCACTGAATGCTGTTTCGAGATGTTTGTTCTGGCGACTGTAGAAGAATCGATAGATTACCAATTCAGGTGATTTAGGTTATCGTAAAAATTACCATTTGAAGATACTTCTGACTGTAGACGTGTTGTTGTTCTCCTTTTAAAGCAGCTAATCAAAAAACAATGATGCTGCTTGTCATTTCCGGTAGTATGATTACTACAAAGGACTCGATGTGTCAATGCTCAGAAGTGAATTACTTGGGGGATCTGAAAGCGTCTTCTCTACTACATTTTTTGTCGTCCTCCTTATTTACATGATTAAGTGCCTTCTGAGCCATGTTCGGGTCCACTATTACAATATTACATAAAAAAAAAAAAAAAAAAACATTTTTTCAGATTTTATACCGTTCTCTTGTCAAGCGTATGCAATGTGTTGAATTGGACGTCACAGAACGTTAACAATATTATGTAACCTTTTAGTTTACGAAAGCCACGAGTAAGTAGAGCGTTTGTCCTTTTGATCGCGACTCCAGACTACCGATTCTACCGGTTTTCAGGCTTCTTCATTTCAGGTTTCAGGCACATACTACATAACAGGACACCGTACTTCTTTCGCTTAACGGACAGTACCTCTTATTACATAGAACGGCTGTTAGATAACAGTGCGTTCAACCATAAAATCGTAGTGGCGTTGTCCAGCAGACTAACTAAATGTATCACTCTGAGTGGGTTACCATAATAACTATGAATAGGCCATTGCTGATTCAGGCCTCATTATTGCCAAAGAGCTATTATGGCATACGGTTACCGTCAAATTTCACAGCTCTGTTGAGTAAAAGCCTACATGAAGCCAGGAAAACCCGTCTGAAGCTCTGAGAAACGATGTTCATAGAGAATGCAGCAAATACTATAAAAAACGAAATACATGTACAATGAAATTTTATTTCATCAATTATATGGTAGCCGCGAAGGCGAACGTAGCCTGTACTTTCGATTGAACTTTTCAATTGTGTATTGCCGTATTGCATTGTTTCGGCCAGCTGAGACCGTCAAAAGCGAAACGAACCGTGGTTGCGCTCGATTTCAAGCCCAGATCACTTCTTAATAATAATAATAAACTTAATAAACTTAATAATAATAACTAAATAAGTTAGCACTGTGCCATCACAGGTGTATCGTTACTTTTTATTTTGCTTATTATATGTAAACGTTGCACAAGCAACACCGTAACGATAGCCATTGACCCTCTGATACGAATCCTTCTATTTAAACGCCATGCGGCTACCTGATAATCGAATTGTCATATGCAGTTGCCTTTACCTAGGCTTTGCTCGCCCCGCTGGCTATTTCGGAGTAGTCCTGTTTGTCGCCCGAACTAGTAAACGACCCTATGCATCTTTCAATGTATCAATAATGGTAGATACACGTTAGTTGATGTAAACAACAAATCTTTATACAAACAAATCGCTCTACCTTTAAGTCATAATACCACTTTACAGGGCCAGCAAAAAACAAGTCTAGATCGAGCCCGTTAACATCCGTGTTTGTGAAATCTCGTCTGATAGTGAACGGACGGAGATCATCAGCTAGCTTAACGTTTATCGTCAGCGTCCCGGAAGGCAAGACATCTATGGAGACATCTGCTGCGAACACATAAAACACAGGGAATGTGAAGTTGTTCTACGGTGAGCCAAGAGCAGTATACGTGGTACATTGGCGGACATGTAGTAACTCGAGGGAAAGCTCTGGAAAACAGCTAACGACTGGTCAGAGAGTCTATCGGGACTTCTAAGGAGCTTTACCCGATTAACTGTTAGTGCCAATGAAATTCTCGGTCATTTCATCACCCCACATTGTAATAATAGTCAATTATGTTATAAACACAATTAGTAGTAGACGCCATTTCAATCCGTAGCTCGGATCGATATACGCAGGAGCAAATAACAGTAATTAATGTTTTAGTAGGGTACAGCTTATATAATCTAAAGTGAAATGCCGGCACTCGTTCTGCCGTAAAGAAACTCAGGCTTCGTTCTATCTCCGCTATCCACAAACGCTGCACTCACAGTTCGCCTACCGTCACCCCAGCCGAACGAGTAGTGACCCCTTTTTCTGTACCAATCTAGCGCTCGCCTTATCAGAAAGAGGTACCACTGGGTTCGCGGTCGAGCATCAACCCAATCGCCGATAACTTTATTGGCATAAACGAAACCCACTAAGTCACGTGTCAACCCACGAACCAGCCGGCCAATTGACCTACCGAAAAAGACCTTCTGTCACACTGCTTCGGTATTCGATGCGAAGAAACGTCGAGATGGATGACCAGACAGCGCCACAGATCAGACGCGCGCATCGATGAACCTTACTACTGAAGCAAATTTGATTCAAGATGATGCGCCGTTCAGATCAGTACAGTTCGCTCGCCACTGACTAATGCAGCCGCCACTAGTGTATCTGGTGCTCAGAGGGGACCGTAGAGGGTGACATCGAGCGCATCGTGGCTGGACGTCCGGACAGGATTTATGGGCCTGTGGAAGAACTTACAAAACCATTCATACGTTGTATAAGCTAGTAAAATTTTGTAGGAAAAGCTTACGTTTTAAAAAGATACCATTTTCTGATTCAAAATAATATCAAAACTTTAATTGAGAGTTGATTAGGGATGTGATAATACGCTGACAGAGCGTGACCCCCAATTCATTTAGACTCAATTACGATGACTATAATTAGAAAAAAAACTGATCTGTCGATTGGAAAACATCGATTGCAATTACTGCACAGCCTATTTCATACGTTTAGGCACATTAAGGCACACTCTTGTTTGTGATATAATATAGCTTTGGAACCCCTTTAAAGGACGAGTACGCCTTAGGCTGATCACATATTCTGTAATGGATATATTCTGATTAGTATTATATTGGGAAACCCGCTAAAACTAGCCAATCGTTCTGGGGACAGTGGGGTCGATTTAGACCCGTTCACCCAAATGAAGTAGTTTTTTGTTTGATGAGCTGAAAGCTTCTAATAGCTTTAATCTATTCTTCAATCCAATCTCTAATCCATTCTTCAGGTGGAGAATGCACAAAAGGCAATAATTTATAAATTACATTCGTTACTCTATTTAGCTAATGGCTAATTTGTTTTATTCGGCTGTTTAGAATCCACATAATATTGACTTAAACGTGTTTGTCTGTATAACCCTACATTTTCTATATATATATATATATATATATAGGCTAATTAAAAGAAAGAAACACAGTCCTTCATGCCATTATAGGGATGAGAGTTGTCCCCATGTAAATACGGCAATAATATTGAATACCGTCTATCGATTTCCTACGCGCGTTTCATTGTTGTCTGACAGTTGCTGCAAGAAATACCCGTCGTTGCTCCTTCAAATAAAGCACGCCTACTATACAGTCGATTATCGGGCCTATTTGCATAGGCACAAACTCTTATACGTTATAGTGGCCTAGAGGAGAAAAATTGTCCTGTCATTTTGCCTGCTAGTTACGAAGGAGTTGCACATCATTCACCTATTGTGCTTATCGTCTGCGTTAGATCTATGCTGCTATGTAAATCGACTCGTCTAGTCAAGCAATGCACATACGCGTATTGCACTATTTCTTGTTAACTCTATATTATGCACATATATAGTCCTGTTAGCATGCTCATCAATTTCTCTCGAAAGGAGCAGAAAGAAGAAGTACCATTACCTTTGTTATGCCTCTGTCTCGTACAGAGCTTAGTAGAGATTCGATAGTGTACGGCCATGTGTACAGGGATGTGCTGAAATGGCCTGTTAGTGCGGTTGTTACAGTTTAGCCTCAGCTGTTGCAACTGCGGTCGAGGACGCCGCCATGTGCACAGGCCCAAGTGGAGAAAGCGGACTGCTCACCATGACTTCAACCAGCTGCCAAGAAGGGTTACGAACCAGCGTCAAACGAAGACGATGAAGCAGCTGACGAAGTTTGTCGAGGTCGCGTGCCCTGCAGACTCACATTGGTACATAGTGAAGCGCGCCTTTGGCCTCACTACTTGGCACTCGACAGAGATATCGGGAATGCGCCAGGAGCTCCCTTTGAACGGTCTGGGCAGCTTTGAGGATTCGTTGTGTGTACCTACATGGAAGAAGTTCGAGGTCGTCCAGACGGCAGATGCTCCGAGTAGCACTACCGATGCCGGTAATGATGTCTGAGCAAGGTGACAAGAACGTTGAAGAACGGAGATAGGCTTCAGGTCGGCACTTTTGGATGTCCCTGAACTGCAAAATTGAAGCGGTGCGGCTCCTCGCTTGCGGATGACCAGTGCTGACCAGTTCGAGGCCCCGACAAAACGAAGATGCCGCATACGCACAGTTTGTGGCTCGAACGAACGTTATCAGTGATAATACATGTAGTTTTTTCCGTAGAAAGGCTGTCAAGCAACAACAACGGTCATTAGTTGTTGCACCTTAGAAAAAGTAAAAGTGGCCATGTTTTTTTTAAATATAATTTCTTAATTCTCAATTAATAACTTAAATTTAACATGTCCCAGAACTGCAAAACGAAGAAGTGGTGCGGATCCTCACCTACGGCTGCCCAGTAGGGCCAAACCTACATTGAGGCTAAGCACTAATAACTTTGCTCCTAATCTTAGGTTCGTGGAGGTTACATCACTTACTGGCTATACTGTTATTTATTTCGGTCATCTCCGCATTTAATGTATTGAATTAGTATTCAAAAAGCTCCATATGTTTACCGAAAGGATACCATGGTTCCATCTTTCCAATACACCTTTCACGAAAACAGATACTCAATGTAAATTGAAAAGAAACAACCTAATATTAAATACAAACAGGTTTCAGCAGGTCCGGACCCTTTCATTCTCATTGTTTGCGATGTCCCATACAAGCTTTACGATTCGACAGAAATCTCATACAACGGCGTATAAACCCACGCTTTGAATGCCTGCAATTGCTGTTCATTTTCGTTCTAGTCTTATGATACGTGTATTATTAGAAACTACTTGTATATATGTCGATGGCGTATTCAACGCCGCAATGTTGTTAGCAGTTTACAAAAAAGGAACATTTTTTTCCTAAACCTGTTTGATAGTTCTGATAGCCATTTTACTTACGCTTTATTTGAGCTAACACGTTTCAACAGTTTAGTATATCAAGTTCTTAAAGGCTTACTCGATCTTTTACGGCAAACCATTTGTCCTTGCTCATTTTTACTAGCATGCACATATGGCATTAACAATCGAGAACTAGAGAAAGCTTAGGAGCAAAAAAGGAAGCCTTACACGAATTTCTATAGTCTGGTTCACAGGTGGCCCCAAAAGCTTAGAAAGTCCATCACCATCATCGACCTCTATATGTATCATATATATTTCTAAGCGTTGTAAACGAAGTACCTGCGAAATCCACGACCTAAGGTCGGTGGCCACGCGCGGGCACACGTTTTCAAGGTCGTTTCTTTTCATTAAAATCTCTGTACAGATGTACGTGTTGTGAGCATATGCCTCTGTATCAGCCTCGAACTGCGCGGTTCATGCGGCCTGGCCGACAGCGGCTGGTTGAATTGCGATCCTTCTGCTGTTGCTTTCGGTGCTTGCCCTTGGCCTAGGTGAGAGTGCCTACCAATTTGCCTGCCTGTCCTTGTAGAGCTCAGCTGCTCGAAGATCTGCCTGTCCGTCTGTTTCGGAGGATGAACTGGCGAGTTGTAACCGTGAACGATCCTCGATCCCTGCAACCAGAGTTGTTGCACTACTGTTGCAAACGATCTGACAGTCTAATATTATGGAATATATAGTGACCTATACATGTAGGCTTCGATCTTCGCGTGTGGCTATAGGAGTGCGACCTTTGTATCTTTTACCGACATAGTCATGATCATTGTCATCAGCATCATGTGCGCTGTCCCGGTGCACCGCTAGCGCTCCGATGACATCTGGATGTCAGGTGGAGAAGACTGATTTGGTCGTGTGCCGACGCGCTTCGCCAGCGTAGCACTTCTTCGTCCAAGAAGCTCTGTCCTCGAAAGAAACGTTGGTTTCACCTCGGCCAGATATGGCCAGAGCTGGTCAAATCGGCCAGGATTGGTGCGCTCGATCTGCACACAGGCGGAGTCTAGACAACACGCCTATTAGAGCTGTGTATTGTTAAAAAGCTCAGTGACTGCCACGCGTCGAGTGCTGTCCATTGCAGCGAAGTTGCATATATGCTCCTTCGCGCTAGAATCTACGCGTATGAAAACACTGTAAAATCTACAAAACGCTCAAGTGAAAGCGTTGGATGCATAGTATACAGTATAACCTGGCAGAGGTAGAAACTAGAAAAAGATCGCTGCCGATTTCAGAAGGTCGAAGCACTGTCTAAATCGTCTATCCAAGGTCACCGAGCGGTCACTCCATGGAAGTCGATCAGTGGGGCGATGCCGAGATCGTAAGCGAGCTTCATCGAGGTGACCTTGGGAAACGATAGTTATATTTAGAGCGAGTACGTTGCCTCATCTTTATTGGCATTAAGGCTAATGCGAAAAATAGGTTATCATTGGCTGACAAGCATGAGATAGAGTTTCGAGATTGAATACATTTTTAGCATCTACCGAGATAAAATAATGAAGTCCACCTTATCATTCGTAGTAGGCTGGTTTTCAGCGCGAAACAAAGCATATCTGTACCCAGATTCGGACCCAGTTCAGTGCGTCAGAATGTCCAACGACTGCACCGAACGTAGAACTCGAATTATTTCGTAATCACGTTTTTACGTCGCAACTGTGCACTGGAACGCGCTTATTTATAAGTAAGTTTGTATTCGTAGATGAACGGTTATTGTAGAAAGTTACGATTTTTTTTATAAGTTAAATTATTAACACACTTGTTTTCAATATCAGATCTATTTACATCATCGAAACTAACTCCGCAGTTGAACTGATAAGTTATGGCTGGCCAGGACAAAAGGCGATCACAACGCGTCCGTTTTCGGAGCCGACCAAAACTCCATTTACATAATTAGTAATTAGTTAGAAGACCATAGTTGTATGTGTTTTTAGCTATATTATTATTCAATTGTGCCCAGAGCCTCTGAGCGTTGTTCTGCATTCATGACCCGTGTCCATCTGCTTATAAGGAAAGGCAGATGTACTATAATCGTTCATACTTTACTAAAGCTAAGCCATATTTCCAGTAATATCTGAGCTTCTAGACATACAGCTCGAGACCCTTCCTTTCAAAGAAACTATCAAGTATTACTGTATATACACACCTATTTTTGTGTATTTACATGAACTATGTAGCTAGTAGGGAACGTAAGAAATTTCAAGGGGGCCAAACGTTTTTTCGTTCGGTACAAAGGTAGACTATTGTCGGTGGATTTTCTTTGTTTCGGCGCATAATTTTCAATTGTTTAAGAAACACTGAGGCCTGCTTAACCTGCGCTACCTAGATTGCGTATTGTGAAGCGAGGTCTTGCGAAGCTCGAAACGAGGAACTGTGCACTGTGAAATCGGTTAGGTATCGATCGATATGAGTGTCGTGAACGAATGTCAAATCCAAAAATACTCGAAAGCATTGGAAACTGCTCTGAATGATTCTGAAGCCCATGCCCGTCGCATAACGCTCCAAGTTTTGCTATATGAAGATGGGTTCAAAAAAGCGGCCTTCAATGCTAGTTCAGTTAAAGCTGGTCACACTCTGACGTTACATGAGTGATGAATCTTCTTTCTCAAACTTGCTCAATAGAGTCACCGTATGGTGCAATTGGACGGAATCAGCTGAGCTCAATGACTGCAAATGGGGCGTGGATAGGGCCACTGCATAAATACCATAGAGAAAAATGCATTGGATCGGACTGTGCATGTTTGGAAATCTCGAAGTCGAAAATCTCTCGGTTGGGTACCATATTGTAGTCAAATAACTACCTATAATTATGCGTATTCGATTTGTTCATCGATTGACAGAAGTGACCTATAGCTATAGAAGTTTCGTCATAAGATGTCAAATAGTACAACTTTGCTTCTGACAGCTACTACAATTTTAGGTCAAAAAAAAAAAAAGAAAAAGACGTTGGTATATTTCGAAATTGAGCAAGGTCATCGACGAACCCGATAGGCAAAGATGTTTTCTATGCACAAACTTCAACAATCAACGCTCAGCATTAGCAGAAATAGTTACCTCACTGGTATGAAATAACCTTATTCAGCTGTATATCATTTTGTTGTCATTGACTATGGAACATGAGCTTGAGATCGGTAGAATTAGACATCAGGACATACGACCTCCAAAAATGATACATCGTGTGGCCTGTTTTCGCTCTCTGTTCTACGATATAGTTGCGTGTATACTTCTCACCTGCGAGAACGTCCCCAGCAGCACCTGTGCTCGGTGCCTACTTTATCAGTAGGACTCAGCACGCGTTGCCTCATATGACAATTTACAGAACTCCCTTGATGAACTCGGTCCATATTGGCCGTCATTCCACTAACCTGGACCGATCGACCGGGTCCGGCACGACACCGTTAGCAGCGTCTGGCCATACGCCCGCTGACTGTTCGTCTCGTACGTCGCCGACGTATGCCTATGCGACCTGCATACCATCTTTCACAGTTTTCGGTGTACGCCTACAGTGGTTCAACGCTAACGCTCAACCTGGTATGCACCTCTATACCTATACGAATCGCCTGATTGCGGCGCATCGCTAACGTTTATAGTGTGCCGCAGCGATTACGATGTCTGGCATATCCCTAATGACTAGATCACCACCGAACCTCGCACTCATCAAAACATGCCGGTGCATAAGGACATCCAAAGCGTGAGCTTCGAGCGTGACGTTCTGCCCGAGATGCGCCTCACCAGGATGAACCGCTGGCCGAAGAGCGCAATGGCGGTGGCAGCCGGGTGTTGGTGAATGGTGACTGTCGCAGTGCACTCAGAGACGCATCACAGCAACGTCGATGGAACAACTGCACGCGGTGGACAGCCGTCGGTTTGTTGATGACTCAGTTGAGTTGAACGCCACATGCTCGACTGGGTTGAGTGACTGCAATCTTTTGCGCTTCGCTTATCGCCATGTGCCAAATGGCGCTTAACGAGAGCGGCCCAGTAGCGAACCATCTTTATGCGGTACATCAAGCCAGAGACTGCACGGCGTCACGATCGTCATCATAATCAACATCATTATAAACATGAGTGGCAGTGCATTGTCGTCCTCTGTTTGAGTTACAAACGTCAAGTCATATTCTGCCGCTGGCACTGTTTTGTTACGGTGCTTGCCGGGTGACGTGTCTTCGGCCCAGGTAACAAAGAAGAACGAAATTACTACATAAATGAGATATCGATTCACGTCTGATTCGGGACGTACACCCCCACATCTTCACGAAATCCATGCCAAGTTATGCTTCATCAGATAAGGAACGCGGTGGGTTCTAACGAAAACGCACCTTTCATATGGACCTTTCAGGGTTTGTTGTGAATTTGTTGTCAATTCGAGTACAGTACGGCACGCCAAGCACCGATCACGGATCCTCAGAAAGCGTCTGAAGGCGCTTACCTAAATCGTACTGTTCGATTAGGTTAAGGATGCTTGGTTAAGCTTTGTTCGAAACCCATTGAAGTTTGCTGGACGTAATGTGAGAGACATATTAAATGAACTAGAAACTGGACGAAAGGCATCGTGGGAAGCTGTTATCTGCCGGAACTTCTGTCGGGAACAGAACTGTTCAGCCGCGTGGTAAAAACGAACGGCGTCGTTAGTAAAAGAACCTGGTAAGCGACGGTGTGTATTACTAAACGGAAAAACTTATTAAACCAGAACTAAACCATAATATATATAGGTTTTTCTATATTTGTGCTCACTGAAAGCGACGACAAAACAGACGATAAATGCCTCTAATTAGGTAACTAGTATTGCTTCAGTAGTTTTAACATAAATGTTACGCCATATACAAAACGTAAATTCTGATTTGCAAACCTTGTTTGTTTCGATCAATAACAAAACGCATGCAATGTACTATATATAAAAGCTCGCACATTTACCTCTTGCTTACTGTTCGCTCAATCCATATTTATTTGCTTTTTTCTGCCAGCCTCACTCAAATGTTCACGTCGTAACTTCGCCTTGAATACCTTTCTTATCCCTGGTAAATGTAATAATATCGCCGGCTCTTTTCAAGCGCCCCATTAATACTTGCCCTTAGCAGACAAGTTCAACCCGCCAAGAACATCAACAACGTACATCAAAAATACAGAGAACCTCTATCGATACGCTGCCTACAATCAGTGACGCCATTCTGCTGTTAGCATAACATGAATGCACGACATATTTACTTCTTCTGTATTATCTGCACGAGACAAACTCACTTGCATTACCATCGATTCAACCTAGCAGAACTGAACAGGCCTAAACCTTCATAATTTTACGCCGCATCCATCTATCTGTAAGCTAGCGTTGCTACGAATGTGTCAGCGTTTTTGCATCTAAGCACTCGCCCCCTTGTTCTGAACCCCCATGGACGGAACACCCTCCGAGCCAGGTTCAGACCTCAATGTTTGCGTTCGCCCACTTGCCTAGCCCCTAGCGTTTAACAAGGTTCGACGCTGCAATATCGTCTGTGCACGAAGGGATCACCAATGCTGCTACTATCTCTGTAACTATAATGCTATTGAGCAAGTTGCTAGAATCACTGATCTCTAAGTGGGGGAAACAAAGGGGAGACGTATTTTAGAGATATTGTTAGTAGCAGTTGTAGCACCAGAAGTAGTAGTATACTTGTCGTAGCTCTCGAACACCAGCATTAGCATCCGGTTCGAGTCATCGGCTAGACCGTGGGGTAGAGAGATCTAGGACTTGAAGCTACGCGCAAATGCTGCCATGAGGCATACGTACACCCCCAACGATTGGCCGGCCTGTCAATTGACGAGGCCATAATAAGATTGAGATCAAGCCTCGCGTTGTATTTCGCGTCTAAACCCCCTGGGTCGTCAAGAGGCAGGAGTAAAGGGGAGCGCCGCCGCGATCTATGGTGCTCATGTGATGATGCACATGTGCCCGTGAGCAACAAAACTGCGTCTCTCTTCCTTTGTCTATAGCGAAACTAAGCGCAACCAGCGAGTGAAAAACAACAGAGAAGCTGCGCCAGCACTTGCAGTGGACCGCCACGACGAGCATCATCGTAAGCCGACATGAGCACCAGCCCAAAAGGATATGGGCGATGATCATCTGGGCTGGCTCCTGTGGAGGAAGGTTCTTATAGAAACTACGCTGCTGTACTACATGTTGACTACGGTTTGTGATTTTGTACTATTGATGCGTAGCATAGTATTGATTCTGAGACTATCTACAAGAAAATCTCTATGGATTAATAATTGGGAAGAAAAGTTTTCAAGTTAATTTTCTATTAACACAGATGTATTTGCTGGTCTGAACAGGCTCTCAACCGGCAACAATTGTAATTGCTAAACCTGAATTTTATATTATAATTGCTTACGATATATCCAACTTAGCTTTTTCAAATCTATCTGCCGTCTCATCATCTACTGGCACAAGTCCACAATTTATTCTTTATAGCTTGGCTAGTCGTAGGCATTTAAGAACCCTACAAGTTCGACTGAAAGGGCTCCACAAACTCGCCCGCACAACTGCTATATATGCCCCCGTATCCTGTGCTGAGTGAGGTTTTGTCGTAGAAGCACAAGTAGGTCCCCAGCCAAGCGAAACTAGGTAGGTACCCCATCTCCATCCTTTTCTAGATCAGCTAACGTCTAACGCTGAGCAAGATTTAGAGCCCCATAGCAGCCACATTATCCCTCGACACACTCCCGCTACTCAAAGAGCGCTTGGTGCACCAGTCCGCCAAGTGGCAGAGGTAGCTGTGCAAGCAGATACACAACTGGCTCTAAAATTGCACCGGTGGCGATAATTCGGTGCATCGGGATCACTGATTGCATCGATAGGCCCAGGTTTTTGATGATGGGTTGTTTTTTGCAGGCGCAACAGTAGTCGCTGTCGCCGCGGAGCCCAGCACCAGCTGGAGCACTGAGAATTTCTAAACTTTTGCACGTGTGCCAGCCCCTGGACTATACAAAAATTTCGTAAGATCTAAATGGTTCAAAAGCAGGCTGTTGACGTCGTTTACGGCTAGTAAAGATAATTATGGATTACTGTAATGTGTTTGCTTTCATTTAGCATAAGATAAACCTAGTTTTCTATCTCAACCGTTGAATGTTTAGCTCGAAATAGTAGATCACTGCTAGTCCCCGTGATAGCTTAGTGGGTAACATATTTGCCTGTTAACCTTAAGGACACGTTATGATCTAGGTTCGAAGCTAAGCATAGACTGACAGACTTTGCTTCGTGCTGGCAGGGGCCAATTGTCTGATGGAACGCCTACCGACTACACCGGACGTAGAACTCGAAAGATGGAGATCACTGCTAGCAGAAGTCAACACAAATAAAGCTCCTGGTACGTAAATATTGTACAGATCAAATTTATCTATTCGCCATTGCTGATAGTGCTCGAAAACTTCATATGTAGAGGTGAACAATACGATATCCTATGTGTAAATACTTTACACGCCGTCATATGGGTTATATCAGCCTTGCTGAGCTTATAAAACTATTTTAAAAGATTTGCCAGGTATCCGAAAGGCAGTATTAGAAGGAATGAGCAACTGATTTCCCCCCATCTGGAGCGCCCACACCTACCGTACATATTTTTCCACCAAGTGTATGGTGAAACCCACGCTCGGCAGAACGAGTGGTAGGTAACATAAGTGATAAGCCGGCTCGTCCCTTTCCGCTCGTTGTTCCTCGCTGCATCCGAAGTAAAGAAATCCCCAGTCAATTTCAACTAATTTTTTCTTTCTACTTCCTAAGGTTGATTTTTGAAGGCTTCTATTGAAAGGTTCTTGGGAAGCGCAAGGAACAACGTCGGTGCCCCGGCAGCAGTACTAAGTCGGCTAGAACGTAAGCAAAAAGGATTTTGCGAAAGTTCGTATTTTTTTGCGGAAAAAGATTTTTTCAAAACTGTTGAGTGTAAGATTTTCCCAAACGACGCGTATCCCATACGTTACGATCGGGACCATTTTTTGACGTCTAACAGGCAAAGAGCAGTTGCGCGGAACAAACGATGGGGCGATTTGACTACTCGTGCGACCAATACTGTATTTATGCGTTTTTTTCGATAGTGTGTTCGGTGAAGTTCGCGGAGAAGAGCAACGCTAAATACGGGAACGGATTTACAAGGGCAAGGGGTGACCTGACGAGGTACAAGGTGTCGGTAGCCGTTATCCTGCTTTCCCTTCCAAACTTCATCGCAATGAAAAGGCTTTCCTGTGTTATTTGATTACATTTCGGCTCTCAGGGGGACCCGCAAGGAAAACGGTACTGTCGGATTCAGCCTTTTCATTACCTTTTTTTCTCGCTATAGCACCTCAAGCAATAACGCCTCGTGTCAATGAAAGCGTGTCCACGAGGCGTTGAAAGTGCACTATGGAAGCATTTTATTTTAACCGAGAGATTAATATTTTTAAAGCGCTACTGGTTTCACAATAGTTATATAGTATATTATAGGTACAATATGAGCATATATATAAACACTATCCGCTTGTCACTCTAGCGTCGTCACGTCTGTCACGAGTTGCTATTCTTCCAAAGGCTGACAGTTTTGGAATCTCTAGGTACACTGCCCCTGATTGCCTTTGTCTACTGTCCCCAGAAGTATAATCATTATACTCATTTTAAGCATACCGCCAGTCTCATATTTGTGACTGACGCATGGAGCCAGGCTAAGATTGGCTGCACTTGAAACCTGTTTGACACGCAAAAGATAACTTCAACTGACTTCCTCAATCTTTTTGCCTCGTATGGGAAGCTTTTGAGAAAAATGAGGAGAACATGTTCAGGTTGTTTCCCTGAGTCAGGCCCGCTGTTTATGCAAAAGGCATACGTTTGGCTGTTTCGTCAACGATAGCTGAAGACAAGCATAGCGTGTCATGTTCTTTTCAAGAGAACAAACTTGAGATTAGATATAAAGCTTCTTGGTAACTGTCATATCGGTTCCCGCCGAATACTCATGCCAACACTGCATTGAAAGCCATGTTTGAAATGACAAAAACAGATAGGGATCCGAACTGCTTTAGTCCAATATCTGATCAATTGTTACTTGGATAGAAAATTCTGCGGAAGACAATGGCAAAGAAGCCGATACTTTTTTTCGGAAGAAACTTCAACGTTAGATAGAAGCGTTGTCATAACTTAAATCCGAATCATACAGGTTGAGATCATTTAATAGTCTAAAAGACGCTATGGTCATTCGAAGTGTTAATTTTACATCTGTACTATATATATATATATATATATATATATATATATATATACATATAAAACAGTGTTGACGTTGTCTGGTGATAGCAAAGCCCTATTAAGTCTTTTTTAGATAGGGCGAGTCATCTCTGTTTGTTCTGTCCCATAACCCTCCACTATGTATCTCGCCGGTGGCAGGTGACGGCCACTGACTTTGTTATCAGTCAGAACCATTTTATGTATAATGCATTTACTCCACGCAGAATACGTTTGGTACTAACACGCTTCGCGGCGTCGTTTATTCAGAGGTTGATTGTTGCCGTAAGCGGTCCTCTCGTCCGCTGTTTATTTCATGGCGAAGTCGCGTGGCAGCTAGACTCATGTGCGTCATCATTTCGTGGTTCACCGGACACGTTGCATTCAACCATCCCTGGTGCGCGTCCGACAAGCACTCGCGAAGTCGTTCTCGTCTTGTCGGTAGCCGTGCATGATAGCCGTAATAGGACCCAGACGGTCCAGTATCGGCAGGCTCTAAACATGAGGGGCAATACGAACATACATATCAACCAGCAGGCCTCCCGTAGGGGCAACTGACCGAAGCGGCGGCGGAGCTGCTAATTCAGCAGCTTGGAGGTCCACGTTTGTGGCGCATGAACCTTGCGTTCCATGGGAAAGGACTATCGTTTGTTGTTAAGTTACAAAAGCCTTTCGACAATGGTGAGCTAATATGATAAGTTCAGCATCGTCGATTGCCGAGCGGTTAATGGATAAGTATTCCCTCAAGGGACGCTCAAGGCCTATGACGTACTGAATTCAGAAAGGAAGTCCAAAAAACGGAAGAGATTCTTGTCGTATCGAAATCGCAGCGGTGATCCTTGGCCTTCTACATTTCGAAAAGGACCACCAATGCAACATAAATAAAGAGAAAATCGACCACTACTGTCTTTAGGCATTGTCTCAATCGATTGGCAGTTTCGTAATTTAGACTTTCTATAGCTCGTGTTAGACAGATAGTTATCATGGAGCTGCAAAATGGATGTTTTCGCCTGTGTGCGCTAGAAAATGAAGTTCTCCAAGTATGTTGCTTTACCTCTTTGATCAATCGGCCCCATTGTTTAATGGCATATTCTGCAGCAGAATGTATTTTCCAGCTGCAACATACAAATGGACTCGAATTTTTAACGAAATTAGGTAGATTGTTAAACATAGGTCGTGTGTCGTGCGACCGTTCACGCTATCGAAATGGTACGGAGCTATATACGAATCCTGGCCCCAAAGCTCGAAAAGCAATTTCCCGCATAGATCTATGAATTGTGGCCATCAGAGGGGCCGTTACCAGCAGCAACTTTCGATCAGATGTTGCTCTCCTAATCTTGTCCTGTTCCCGTCTGCTCTTCTGCTGATCTTGTCTTTTTCTGCCTTTGGCTTCCTCTGTCAACGTAGCGACCCACTACTACTCTTTAAGCTTTAACGTCGACGCAATCACATCTCGTTAGCCAACGACTCCTGGCAACGAGCGAGAAATAGGCAATAGGCAATCAAGAGGTATGCATTAGACCAAGAGGCAACTTAGATAAATTATACCGTTGATATCTAGCCAACCTGCGAACGCATCGTTGATTGTCTAGGCCCAGCTGCAGCCAGATGGGAACAGCTGGTCGAGGAGCAGAACCCAAATGCGTAGAATTGACACCAATGCATGTCGGTACCAATAGAGCCTTTCTGTGCTGATTTTAGGTTCGATTAAGATTTTTCGCAGCCATTATAGTGACGAACAGATCTATAGATCGCCCGGAAACTTGGGTTTCCCAAGGTGAAATTGCTTTGATTTATGAAAATGGCCGTTATATCAACGGTCAATGACAATTGGGTCATAAAAGTTTAATAAAGTGTACTTGTCTAGTACAGAAACTTGAAATAGTTATATTTGTTGACACAAATATATGCAATCGTCAGCCTGCCGGTGGCTGTTGTAACAACCTAGGATGACATCTTTAGGTTATAGAATCGTACTTCTATCTTTTTTATGCTTAATATAATATATAGTTTTGCACGGCGTTTGATACACGTCAAATAAAGATGCTTCCCATTCGTGGTCGGTTGACGTCCTAACTTACGTTGTACTTCTCCGTTTGTTAACTCTAAAAGTGAAAAATATATGTATAACGTGAATCAAGAACAGAAACGTTCTTTGCTATGTTATACATTCGTTACGTAACTGCAAAATTTGAACGTATCGACTACGTTGTACCTTCAAAACATCCAGTCGAACCTATTGTTTACGGTCCATTCCGTAAGCTGCAAAGGTTTTCAGAGATCCATAAATAAACTTATTCCTGAACGAATTTTCTACCCTCATCAATTAATGTTTTCGTTCGAAAAAATAGCTTCGTGGTAAGTTTTTTTTTACGCTGGCTGTTAACTATGCCTGTTTTTTTGGTGATTGACTCATTATGCTATTAAGGTTTTATGTTATACCATTGAAAATCCCTAGAAACCTGTTGTTCTGTCCGCATCAAACAATATTCTCTCAAGTTCAGTTGACAAAAATGGCTATTTCTTTAGGGAGAGAACCAGTTCTTAGATTCTTTCGTATTCAAATTTGTAGAGGTCACCGAAACAGGCGCAAGGTGCGACCTTTATAGCCAACAGAGCTACTAAAAATTGACCTCTAACTAAATGTGAGTATGGCATTCTCGACCTAACAAACGCAATCCATTCCAATAATTTATCGATTCTAACCTTAAATTACCTTTCAAGGGGGGTTAACTATTAGATAAGGTTGCATATACTGGCTGGAAAAGATAAGTTGAGTTGCTTACAGAGCTTCTGACGTTAAACAGAAAAATCAAGTTAGGCGGCAATAGTCCACAATGCTATTTTTGCCATCTGACCAATATGTGACGGCCATCGTTGGGGTCCGATAAGAATTGGGATTAAGAGGAAACAAATAATATGCCATATTACCTCTGACCGTTACCAACTGAATAAACAGAAAATACTGCGACGGTAGGCAGAAGCAAATACTACTTATGCATGAAATAAGTACTTATGAAAGAAATACGAAAAATCGTAGTTCAATGCCCACTCAGCTTTTATTAAGAAGCTACGACGTTCTTGGCACTTACCCAATTCCACGAAAACTGAAACACTTTTACGATGGTAACGAATTGTCTTTAGACTGTAATACAAAATTTACACTTTACACACTTCTAAGTTACATCTCAAATCTAAGTTACATCTTACAAATGTAACCCTGTTATTTGCTAGGAAAATCGTAGTCTTACCGCAATGAAACATCTTCTGTGATTGTCGTTGTGTCTATTCTATCTGTTTAGACTCTTTCTACCATAAGTTTTTCTGTCTCATTACAAGTTCCGCCTACATATAGTAGACACTTTTTACAAAAGCAGCGATCAACCGATAGCCAAATAACAAAGACGAAAAATGCAAAAGATTTGACAAGTACAAAGCAATGATTGGTCCATTGCGGGAACTCACAGCCACGCACCTTGTTGACACGATACAGGCCGCTTAATCGGGATCGAACATCGCTGCGGCCATATGAAGTACGGCTCATCATGTTGTCGTCATCATTATTGTTGGGCAGTCCAGCGGAACAAACTATAGTCATTGTACTAGAACTGTGGCCAGTTCTCGTAACTATCGGGTGATACTTCGTTGAAGTCTCGTGATGTGCGCATCGATTGGTTTCTTGTATGTGGCTTCACAGAGTAGGTACAGATCCGCACTCCGTACTACCGTATCTAGCCATTACTGATGTGGGAGCGAATGAAGTCGGCACGTGCGTCTCTCCGTAGATTTGTGACGACCGCATAAGAAGAGTGCCACTTTTGGATTGTTATTGTTGTGGCTGGTGTTGTTGTATCGGCTGTGTCGGAGATCGTGGCAGAGCCAACTTTACATTTCCGGTCCATTAGACAGACCTATAGGGATAACAGTTTAGTTTGAGGCTAGCCTATTGAAGGCTGAAGAAGTACTCATTTGCAGAGCGAGCACACTATAGATGTAGAGTTTTGAGACCTCTTGGGAGATGTCGGACGTACTCAGTGCTTGCCGGCATTTCACCCGTCCTTAAACTAACGACTTAAGCCTTGCAAATCTCTTCGATATTTCTTTCACTGTGTTTTTTTCGCTGCTCAACCCAATCGAATTCATTCGACCTGATTTTAGGCTTTGGATTGAACGCGGACCCGACTGGTTCCCGTACGCTGTGGATAATTGTGGAGAATAGTGCACAACCCCCGTGCTGTACTGATTGCAACTATCCACCGACTAATGGTTGGGTGCCATTGCCATTTCCTCATTGTTCAATTGAACAATGAGATTCAACCGCAGATCAAAAAAGGATCCGAGATGTTACCTTGATCAGACTAGCGCACAGCCATACGGAACAACTACAATAGCAACATCAACAACTCCCACAATCGACAAGTCTATTCCTTGTTGAGTTCTGGCTGCACAGACTTTCTGGCAACCTCCCAATGCATTGTTGTTGGCTTTTAGTACTCACAGAAATTAGGCACCAACCGATTATGTAGTCTCGCATGCCCTAGCATACTGTGTACGCATCGATATCGATATGGTTGTGTATGTACGTGAAGTGACCTTAAATGCACTCCATTCCTTTTAAAACTTTTCCTGATTTTGTACCTTCCTTCTACATATCCTTATCGTGTAGTTTCAAAGGAGTTCGCGATGTCTACTACCACTGTCCGCGCTATAGCCCCGATCCCTATCGAAGAAGCAAGACTCTACGCTCAGTAACGGATCTCTATGCGCACTACGACTACTATTGCTTCTATTACCATTACCACTAAATCAGGCCTGAGCGCTATTCCCGCCAGAGATAGCATAGTACGCTCCGTAGGCGCGCAGAAACAGGCGACCCTGCACCAGCAGGAGAAGGGCCAGGCTGAGATCTCGATCAGGCCGAGTAACGCTGTCACCCCCGTAGCGATCGCGAACTCCTGGACGGCCGAACAACGATCCAGCGGCTGAAGCGATCTTGCGCGGAACAGATGTTCTGTAACCGGCTCTCGCCGCTGGTCGCGGCGGCGGCGGCGACGGCGGCGGCGGCGGCGGCGGCGGCGGCGGTAAACCGACCAGAGCAGATACGAGCAAACAGCGTACAGTGGCTACGCTCGGGTAGAGCCACACGGCGAGGCGCGGACGACGCGAGTGTCAGATCCTCTGTCGAAGTGGCAGCAACAGCAGTGGTTCCTATCTTGTTTCGGCTGATACAAGAATGGCTCGCCCAACCAGCCGGCACCGGCTTGTGACAGCAACAAACGCTTGACTCGTAACACTCGTACGATCTATTGGAATGGTAGAGTCGACAAGGTGGTGATGTTGTGTGCGCTGCGTCGACGCAAGCGGCTACCTGGCTGGGGAACTCTCTGGCTAAATCTTAGCTCGGCGCTCGAATCGCTCGGATCAGGTACCCCTAACTCCGCCTATTTGAGGGCGAGGAGGTACCCCTGGATTAGACACTATATAAGCAACACGACCAATCGTGGAAGTCAGACGCAGATGAGGATCAAAGACGAATAGTGGTCTCTCTAGCAGACATAGACCAACGAAGAAAGTGTGCTCTTCACCACTTGTGCGACTTTACCACCTTGAGGATACATTGAACGATTTTTAGCAATTAAGATTCCGCTAGCAGTGCGTTGCGGCCGAATAGCTGGTCAACCTACCTGTGGATTGTGACAAGTTCGCTCTAACGCTTAGTCCTTGTCAGGGGACTAGGTAGAAAGATCACATTATTGAGTGTTACGTTCGCTGAGAAAAGGGCGCGCGAAACAGGACAAAATCATGCCGAAGGCTTTCCTGATCAAGAAGAAGCACGACGCCAAGCTGGCGTCGGCGCTAAGCGGCGTTAAGAGGCCGTGGACAGAAGATCTGGTAGAGGAACTCCGGGCTCCACTCTCAGTATCACCGGTTCCTTCGGTATCACCCAGCCTTTCGGAGAACAACGCAACGGTGCCTGGTAAGTCATTCTATGACAAAGCAATTTCTGCCATGCCGCAAACAGGAGACGAGTCCGTTTTTAAAGAACAAATAATCTATGGGAATGACGACGATGATGGCCAATCACCTGTGAGTGACTAGGGTAAAAAAAAATGTCTAGTTGTGTCGAGTGACGTGTAATATCGCCAGTCGCCACGGAGTGACTAGAATCGAATTCATTTCTGCCGAAAAATGTTTGAATTTTCTGCCCCTCGTGCATTTCTCGTGCTTCAGAATTCTCCTTGTTTTACTAAGAACTTAAGTAAGTTTGATCAACATTTACCGTTTTCTTACTGGACCAGAATATCACCAATAACCTGTCCTAACTTAGCGATAACGCTTATTTCATTGTTGATTTTATCTTGCAGATTTCTCCGTACCATATGACCTGTCGATGAAAAAACGTCGTACATCAACATCAGACGCAGAATGCTCTCCGGTATCCTCACCCATGCGAACTCCGTCACCTTCAGGGTACTCCCTACCTTCACCGCCTTCACCCCCGACCGTAGTCGACCCTCACCACCCGTGGCCGCAGGGTTTCCTTCCCTACCCGGCCCTGCCATCTCTTCCTATTTACTATGCGCCCCGTTTCGTGCCTCGCGTAATTCAAAGCGATGCCGTCGTCCCAACGTGGGCAGCTCAATCTCAACTCACTGAATGCCATACACGTAAAAGCGTCATTCAGCCAACGCCAACAGAAAAGGTCCTACGCGAAGAGGTGGTGTCTTGCCCCGATCGACACAGTCCGCCCCATAACCTACCCCAGCAGCAACAGGCGACGTCACCTGTGCCCACAAGCGGGACCACAGTAAAATTTGAATGCGAAGACTGCCACAAAAGCTATTCAACTTATTCTGGGTTGAGTAAACATCGTCAGCAACATGCCTGCGCTGGCCAACAGGAATTCTCGTGTAAATTTTGTGGTAAACGCTACACGTCAATGGGTGCACTGAAAATGCACATTCGCACCCATACGCTACCATGCAAATGCGACATCTGCGGGAAGGCGTTTTCTCGGCCGTGGCTGCTCCAGGGGCATATTCGTACGCATACAGGAGAGAAGCCCTTTCAATGCGACGTCTGTGATCGGGCATTTGCGGACCGTTCCAATCTGAGAGCCCACTTGCAAACGCATGCCAATGTCAAGAAGTATCACTGCGATGCATGTAATAAGTCGTTCTCACGAGCCTCCCTTCTTCAGAAACACCACGAGGCTGGTTGTAACGACTGCGTTTCGCCAGCTTCACCTGTGGCCCCGGTGCCGATACGGCCAGCACTCCAAGCGATTCAATGCTAAAAGTGGAGTCACAGCAGAGAAGCAAATGTTATTTATTATTATTGTATTTAGTCGTTTTTTTTTTTATCCAGAGCTTTCATCTAATTTTCTAATCTAGTAGAAGTGTCACCTGTAGAAAATTTTCGTTTTGTACAGTGGTCAGCTATCACTTGTAAATGTACGCGTTCTCACTTTTCATGTATCGAGTCATAGTTACGGAAACGGATTCAGAGCTACTTGTTGACGCCGTATAACAAGAGCGGTGCACAAACACACAACTCAGCTCGCTGGGAACATATGATTGAAACTGAAATAAACCAGCGTTAACTCCACATTCAACTCTACCTTTCCTGACTCACTCAGCGGCAGAGTTCGAGTCTCTAGTGCCTTTCTTCGAGCCAGCGCCCGACGATGCGCGAACCGTTGCCGAGCTAAACGTCTGTCTAATCGGCAGCTGCTGCTTTTCCCTTAGGAATGAGTTGATCTAGTCCAATTGTACATACCGAACCCAGTGAAGTGCGTTGGTCGGAGTGCCGCGACCACAGCCCCGGGCTCTGACCACGCGTCGGAGTTGATGTCACTCGGAGTGTTTTGGCGATAATCTTTTTACGAATGCTCACTTTACAGCGTCTAGGGATACGATCTCGTCGAAAACATCTGACCGTGAATTCTCCATGATGCCATTGATGATGTTAAAAGTGAATGGATCCTCTTCTAGAGGTCCTACACTGCATGTATTATATATTTATACTAGTATATATTTTATATACATATATATATATATATATATATAACAAGTGAAAGAATATGAATAGGATTCGAAGCGCAGCACATCACCAATGTAAGAACAAGCACAGTGGACTGTTGATATAATAATACAACGACAGCTGTATACCAAAAAACAATCTGATGTACAGAGTTCTGCATATGTATATATATATATCCATAATATAAACACCAAATAACTTATATTACGTATTAAGATTATATTATTATGAAGATGCTACAGTGGTGACTATGGTATAATTGAGGTTAAAAATAAACAGAAAGCACCAAATGGAAGTTGATGTTTAAACAAGCTATCTTGCCTTGCAATTAGCAACGGAAACTCTGTGGGTAGCGACGTGTTCTACGATCCGTGGTCATTAGTGTATTAAAAGTTTAGTGTTCTGGGTATGTTAAACCAAACGACAACTGCGTAAAATGAGCATTTCGATCTTTGTGGGTCCGTTCTTCAAGCTTTTGCGACAGTGGTCGTCGCCGAGGGTTCCATTCGTTATTAACGACAGCCGGCTTTGAGTGTTTACTATGTTAAGCTACTTAGCATAAAATAAATATATTTTATGCTAAGTAACTTTTTTTTTTATCAAATGAAGCTATCTGAACAATTAAAATAGCCAGCATTCTATAGCAAGCACTAGACTGCTTAGTCCCAGAAAAACTTGAATGAAACAAACCCAGTGGAAAGGATGATTAGGCTAAATTGTTGATAAATTCCCTGTTGTCTAAGACGGACAGACGAGCGCGTTCAGCAAGCACTCATTTATTTTATGCCGTTAAAGATAATTCTTTTAGTATGGTAGGACATCTATCCCGTAGTAGCGTTCAAAAAAACCCGAGAGCCGGAAGTTCTAAGGGTCCCCAGGCCGAGCGTCAGTCAAAAGGAAAGATCGTTTCAAATTGAGAATTTTTCCTTTCGTTAGAAATGTCTATATTCAAAATAGAGATGATGTTATTTTAAGGCAAATTGTAATGCATTTAATTCGTGTGATAAGTCGCCACAGTGGAGCGGTCAATCTTACGCCTTTATTAACATCGGAGATAGGAAATCTCCGATCGAGTATTATCGAGCGAATTTAAAAATTAAAAAAAAAAAAAGTGTTACGCTAGAAAATGTTCATGTATGTAATTAGAGAACGCGATATATTATCAAAGACAAAATTGCGCACGGGTTTATTTACGTAGCAATAATTTGCGATCCGTATTAAATTTTCTTGTTAGGGGGACGTGTAACTTAATATTCAACTTACGCAGATGACCGGCAACTATTCCACGTTCATAGTTTTATTCGTACAGGTGGGTGACCTATGCCAGATCATGTAGCCAAAGCCAGCATCAAGCCTTCTTCGATGTAAAAACAAATACTCCCGGCATATATATATA
>NW_019211455.1:43483792-43554768 GCF_002443255.2 Varroa destructor | reverse complement strand
ATATAGGATCTAAATTCTAACCTGTTTTCGCTATGCTAAACTGTCACGGTGGCGCCATCTAGCAGCTGGCGCCAGAACCATTGTATTCATTGTCCACATGGATGAGGTCCCGCCCATGGGAACGAGTTGCCCAAAAAAGCGAGAAAAAAGTAACGCTGCGACGTATTTGCGCCTTCGGTAGATGCTCTCTGGTAAGTGTTCGCTATACTTCCGTAACTACACTTAGAGGCAGCATCGTCTAAAGAAAAACATTTTAAATTACTTACTGAATTTAGGGGTGTGCGAAATAGTGTAAATTTGAATCCAGATGCTCTCATTTAAAGTCCGCTCGTTCACTTGTTTTCGTGTTAGAAATGTGTCCAATGAACGGCCAGCCGCCTCAAGTAGTACCTTTTCTGCGTGTGTTTCTTTTATACAAAATTTAAAATTCTTAAATACAAAATTTATACTGGAAATCCAGCTGCAGTCAATCTGATGTTAGGGGAAAAAAAATAGAATCGAACATTTTACTGAAATGTCCTTTCCTAATGTAGGTGGCAGCGTAACAGTCACGTGAAGCCGTTGCGGTTGATCATACGTGTATAAACCGTTCGGACACTTATTTCAGGTATAGCACATAGAGAGTCAAAACGATACAGATGCTAAACAAAGAAACAAGCCACACTAATATGTTTATGCATACGTTGCGATGACACGACTTGCCTGAAAAGGTCTGAGGAAAATTTCCAATGTGTGTGTAATTGTTTTTGAAGTTCATCGCTTGACATGTTTCGCTGATGTTCGACAATATCCAATCAGCAGCCTATGTTCTTTCTCTTCGCCGTCTACCATCTAATTCATAATACCGGAACTTTGCCAATTATAGTGCCATATAATTAATATTTTATCCGCAACCAACGTGAGCATGACTGAAATAACGTCTGTATAATCTTGATGAATGACATTAAACGGTAGAAATTATTTTCCTAAAAAATCGAGAAATATATAAATTAATAAAATTGAAATTAACTCTTCCTCCCTAAGAATTCGTGCTGCCATTTCTATAGTATACGTTACCTTGAAAACACTAGAGATCGTATGATGCATCAATGTTCCTTAAGGATAGGGTATCTATCCTTATGCGTTTCTATTGCTTTTATATCGCATTGTGATGGGAAGGCTATATGACATCTATTATAAACTTATTACAGTAGAAAACTAAGCATGTACAATTTGGTATTAATGGGTATGCTTCTTTTGTAAAAGTCAGCAAAATAGCAGTTCGTCTATATACAATATCCAAAGGGTGTTTTTTTTCCTTTTATAATGGCAGAAGACGTACAGCTGGACCTCACGATTGTACTATTCACGGAGGTAATGTGTGAACCAGGCCCAATAAAATTTTTAAAAAAATTATCCCATTTGTGCGAAAATAGGAGGGTATCATACATCATTTTTTTACTAAAAAAAAAGAACGAATGTTCCTTTATTTCGATGTACGCGTCGGGAGATGCTAAGCGTAACCATTTCAATGGACCAGCCCTCTATCCTCAAAGATGGGCTTTGAGAAATCAGATGTGGAAACCCCGTTTGACAGGGGATCTTCTGACGCAGCTAACTATTTTTTCGATGTCGCTGTATTCGAAATCTTGACGCTGACTCTTTCTTTGATTACGAAATAGAACGGCTAGCTCTGTCCTAACCTTGCGCCAAGATGTTTTCCGTATTGCTAAACTTACATTTTTTTAAAAACTAAATGTAAGGTATCTTGATTTTTTTGTAGCCATTGTGATGTCAGCATGTTCTTCTCGGTATGTTTTTGATTACCCCGTAGCAGAGCACTGGGTATAGCGCTTGCCCATATCTATCGCAAACCATCACCGCACGTTCTTTTCCATTAACGTCTATTCGAACTGCTCACCGTCATGGAGTACCGCTGAATAAACTTCCGCGCTGTTGTACTGAACTGTCCACTTACGCAAGTTCCCATTATACACGGTCAGGCAAATGTCGGCCCACAGTGATAGGAGAATGAAGTATGGAGCAATCTTAAGCTGTCAGAGCACAGTTACCAAAAAACAAAGTACCAGACTTACAGATTCGCACAGAACCCGTGTCAGACGAAAACCCACCTTCTTTCTTACTCACTACATTCTCTATCTATCTCTTCGTTCATATCTGGAATTAAATTTTTCCAACAGTAAACCTAGTTTTTCCCCTGGTGGAAGGGACGCACTTTTGAGTAGTGAAGTTGCGCTTGAATATTTGCATGCACTGCATAGATGTGTATATACCGTCCCCAATAGTTATTTTTTGATCCTCATAAGAGTAATATGTTGCAGAAGGCATGTGGACACGGGCCCTGGTCAGCAGTTACGGCTCGCTGCCGGTAAGTGGGTGCCGGCAATATCTCTGTATGTGAATGCAAGCAGGTTCCGAGCCTGGGATCGCGCAAAGAGTTATGATCGAAACATTCGTATTAATATGGACAGTTCTGCGTCGGCTACTGTAGCGCAGGGGGCCTTTTCCGTCGCCGAAGCAAAGGCACGAGCTCCACCTAGATGATATATGGAGCTTGGGGTACATGACGACCCTACAGTAGGAACGATGGAGAGATAGGCCGTAGGTGCGCTGGTTGACCGCTCTGGCGCTCATACGATCTAAGCGGGACGACCGTGGGCCGCTGGTGATGCTGACAATACAAAAATGATTTGAGCAGATAGGCAGGTCCGGCGTGCAGCATGCAGCATGCAACATGCAACAAGCGACAACCAGAATCGTGTTCGGATGCACCAGTAGCCAGGGATTCATGCTTCATTGGCTTTGTCCTGCTGCATATTTAAACGTCATTAGTGGTCTCATATTACAAAGTTATTTAGCTGCTGGCTCGTCCGCATGCGTGTCGATATACATAAATAGAGTGAGGAAATGAGAGAAAAAGGGAAAGGGAGAGCGATAATGTTCGAGGCGATGGCAAGTGAATCGCTGAGCTCCTTTGATCCAACAGATCCCGGACGCAGGCGAGCATCGGCTTTCGTGTTTGCTTTACACGATAGATTTTTGACAAAGCGTCGCCTCTCAACCGTACATACGTAAACATGGCTGTATTTGAAGTGTGTTCTGAGCTGTGTAAAATGGTGGAATTATTAGCGTTTTAGCTGCGGGTAATTTGTGAAATATAAAAAAATAATGTCGATACAAAAATGGACGAGTATTATCGCTGTGATACCATCGAGAGAAATGTTTGAGCCCCTAGCAACAATCTTATCGGTTGCCTACATACCTAGCGAGCCAGCGTCTGGCATCTATGCCAGACGTATCGCATTTTAGATGTAAAAAAAAGTCGCAAACAACGCATTGTGTCTACGTTTGCAACATTTTCGCGTGTAGAAATCTTCAGTAATCGAAACACTTGATTTTGAATAAGATGTCAGACTTGAGCGCTCAATGGATTGCTCTATGTTTCTTTCCTATAGGGGCAAAACGAAGCGCAAGCATTATCATCACCGATTGCATATCCGTCTAATTCCCTTGCATCTGACTGTCAGCTCAGAACACCGTAAACGCATACGTGGGATACCTGTGAAGTTGTCTAAGGGCCATTGCCCATCAAGGTCTCGATGAAATCAAGAACCATCCTGTTCAGGAATCGATCTACAAGACATAATTGAGAAAAGAAATATCAATTCAAGTATGAGACCATGTCATTTACGTGCCAGATGAACGCACACCATTGCTAAGCGTCGGAATTACAAAGATGGGCTTGCCCTTTTCCTGTAGGTGCTACGCGAGCTTATGCGTACGTAAGTACAAGAAGTTTTACAGTTACCGTATATTGGGTAATTTGCATGAAACCCTCACGGATCATCCAAGGAAAGGCTATTCGATATTTTCGCTTAAAAAAGAATTACACTTAAGATTGGAGTTGCGTGAGCATTATACAGAGCGTTTCTCAATTATGTTTATAATTGCAGAAATACTTTCTACATCTGTCTGACGACGCTATCTATTACTGTTGGCGGTACCATTTCCATTGCTATGGAGTGCCTTCCGATACTAACTTCTGAATTCCCTGTGCTCGGTAGAGCTGCTCAGTACGAACTTCGTTTAGGCTCCACGCGCATGCATCTTCCAGTGTAGTTGGACATACAAACTGGAGCCATATCGACGGCCAGATGCTTATAACAATAGCACAGTGCGCGTTCCGAACCTTCGCTCAATCGGGAGCTGAGATCAAACGTATACGAGGCAATATATCTCCAATAAAACACTCTCGGTGTCTCCAGCGAGGAACTTCAGCTCCAACGTCGGTGGTCACAGCGAGAGGAGCTCGGACTGTAGTTCTGTACGAGCATAGGATAGGCTTCGACGCCAACATCGGATAGGACACGATCAGGATAAGAAAGCAAGAAAGTGGGAGAGAGAAAAAAGGAGTGACATATAAAGAAAGAAGATGCATTTCCTGTTAATTTATTAGTTGTCGCGCAGTTCGCACAAATAAAGCATGCGACAAAGATAGAGATCTAGCCCACCTCACGTAGCAGCAGTGGTTGTAGACAAGCAAACTCAGCCTGCACGGCCTCAACTAGTATAGTCAGTCCTGATAGGTTGTTCCTGGTAGACTAAACAGGAACCCATTGAATTCCTCTGTGTGTGTGAGTGTGTCATTCTTTCCCATTGTGTGGCTCGCCAAGTACTCTCGATTATACTCGCTGGCGAGGAATCGATTGGAAATAGGACAGTTGCAGTGGGCATAGCAACAAGTGCTTTTTATTATTATTATTATTATTATTATCAGTACTATTATGGACGTTGTAGATTTGAAAGAGTCTACAGACGAATTATATAGTATCATGGTACGCACATCTATTGAACAATAGGCGCCCATCAGGTCTACCCGCCTTTCTGTTGTTCAGCTCTAATAAGTCTGGGTGGAAGCGGGTGAATAATGCCAGTCATAGAGCCTCTAGCGGTTTTAATATATATATGTATATATGTTTACTTGTATTTTCGCTACTCTCCTACTACTTTAACAGATCTAAAATACTCTTAAGTTATCAGATAAGTGGAGGATAAGGTCTATTCAGTAATGCTCGTAGGTTATACTATAAAAGGAAAGCTAGAGGAAGAATACGGCGCCTCATTCAGCTAGTTTATTCCATTTTATAGTGGATAAACACGAAAAAAATTATCTTGATGCTTGAATGTTTTTTTTTTTCTTTTTAGAGGCAGTTAAAGGTGGCTTAATGCATGATGCATACTAAACGAGGAATGCCGATTCGTCTAATAAGCAAAAATGGTGAGGTTGGGCTGCAGGTATGTTTAGAACGAATGTATGTATCGACGCAATATCGAACACGACATCATTATAAGAGAGAGCGGGTGAGGTAGAGACCGATTTTTACACCTGACTTCGTTCGATCTGTCGAGAACTTCGGTACAAGTCAAGATCCGCCGATATAGCCGCAACGACGTTGACTATATTTCAAGTAGAGAATACAATGAAGTTCTTACAATACAATGAAACGCGACTGCGCAGCAAACTGAAATTAAAGAGCTATTTTTAAACACATCATTCAGTCTCATTTGAGGACTTAACCCGAGACCTTCTTATTATAGGCCCTACACACTCCAGCACCTGCTACGGTAGTTGATGCAAGGTTCAGTGCGTGACGCAAAATGCAAAATTCCACTTCGCACCATTCACTGAATTCTCAGAATTTTTGGGATATCTACGTCTCATATATTTCGGCACAAACGAGAAGACACATTTCTAAGAACCTTGAAAAAACAACCCTAATAACGCAGGGCTACTTCACAATTACCAGCTATTCCTCAATCTTAAACGAACGGGCCAAAAATCCCCATTCTTTCCACGGATCGCAATCAAATATATATCATCTTCGACTACTCCTTGTTTGGCATGTCACAGTTGCCGTTCCCCTTCTTACAGTAGGGGTGTGCCAATCCGCACAGAAGCGATAATCCCCCCGAGGGTGTTCGTGCCGTTTACGTCGCAACTATGACACGTCGTTTTCTTCGTATATCCCCTTAAAGCCCTGCATCCTCCGACTACTCTCTATCGACTCATTATTTTGTGTGTTTTCGCACGTCTTTTGTCTCTATTGTTATTTTGAATGCATGATCATACATGTACGCTCAGGTTGTTGCTGTTATTTGCACATAGAAGTTGCTATTGTCGACCTCGTCGCTAGCGTTCGTGTATGGGGTATTGCTCAATGAGATTAACCTATGATCGATGTGGGAGTCCGAAGCCCCTGTCTGGCGCCGCCACTGATCCCCTGCTACGGCTATTGCTGTTGCCGGAGCTTTTGGCCAATTGAGAATGGCCTGAAAAAAGTCGCAATAACACTAAGCTCGACAGGACAGTATCTCCATCCAGAGGATTCCGGATCCGAAACTATATCCCAGCGTCTGATCACCCCGGATAGATCTGCTACTGCTTGCTTTTTTCTGACCAAAGCAACTGTATTGGCTAAGATACACTGTGGTTATCTAGTATGCTTTGTAATTCACCAGGGACACGCAACAATTGATTCTGATATATTGCGACAGGTCGTCGCGATGCCCGATTCGATAATCACAGGATAACCGCTGGTTCAAAGGTTAAATAAATGAAAAATCTGCATGCCCCCAAGGAATCTTACGAGTGTTGTCAATCACGCAGGTAATTTGCTTCGAAATGGGTATTTTTATCAGCGACAACCAATATGTAATAATAAATTCTCATTGAAGTATCATAGAATCCAAGGATCGAGACACCCAGTTTCATCAGGTTCGGAAGGCAGCATCGTTTTATGAATACATCCATACTGTCAAACTTTTTCGCTTTTTTAGTTTCTACGTTTCGAAAAATGGATCATTAAATTCAAATGATTTCTCCAAGATAGTTGTTTGTTCCAAACCGAATTTCATTTACCGCTAGGCCGTTAGCCCAGTGAGGAGATATATGTAGTTTCGCAGTAATAGTAAGCACTCTCGTAGTATACTGCTAGCAGGGGGCTATGTATTTGTGAACCCCCGAACGGTACCCCGTTACAAGATCGGCCTTAATGGCTTATTAGCGTTATCCTCTGATTTTTATTCGTGTGCTGTTCTTGCTAACGGTGAACTGAATGAAACGCTTTTCTCCGCTAGTGGCAGCCAGGTTACAAAAATTGCTACGATATAGTGCATCGGTGACACCGCGTGATAGGGAGTGCCCCATGCCTCCTAGGTAACGCCAATCCCAACGGATACAGGCATCAGCGCTAACAAAAAGCTAAACATAGAAAGAGCAACGGGATTAAGCAGTTAACGTAAGCGGGCCACTTGGTACTAATGATCAACGCTGGATTTTTCGCTTGTATTATGGCAGTTTGCCAGTGTTTTGCCTACAGTTCACTTTTTGTAATTTACAATACAACGGCCTTCAATGCTTTCCTCGTTGATAAATGTTTCATGCTATTTACAAGTCGGAGGATTGAATCGAACGACTCTGATGACGATCATCATCAATGCGAAGAAAATTTGTTGAAGGATCAGTACCAGTTTCAAGCGTTTTACGACGGCCGGTTCTCGCCTTGCCATCGTGTCTTGCGAAGACTAAAGCAAGGTTAGTACGCGGAGACGCAAACCTGTCTACGAGAAATCGAGGAAAGTGGGTGAGCGTACGGCAATGTTTTGTGCAACTGGTTTCAGCTAGGGTCGTCGTTACTTAACGATAATAACTATTCTTGTTTTTCATCGACATGGGGTGGCTTGAACGACCAAGAACCTCTTCGGCGAACGAATGTTATATAGTATTATTTAAATTAAATGACCACTTCTTCGTTTAGGAATACGATACTATGCATCTAAAAGCGTGAATCCCGATTTTCCGGTGGGCTCGTAAAGATATTCCTTCTAAACGATACACATAAATCCTAAACTTGTAAGTAAGGAAAAATTGAATACTGTATCTGCAAGGGTGCATTCGAATATCGCCTCTAATCAGTTAACAGTCAGTAACCCGCGGAAGTTCTGCGCGAAGTTCTACCCTAAAGGCGAAGTCATCCTTCTTCAGCACTGAAACAATGTTTCGTTGAAAAATTCAATGGGTGCAGTGTTGAGTTACCAAAAGGTTTCGTAGTTCGACAGAGCTAACTGACAATAATCACCAGTACGCCTGCTTCAGATGCTCATGTGCGCGAAAATACTGCTGAATATGACCGAGTTCCGTGCCGAATCGTTCAATGGCACTTTCAGATAGAGCTCCTGATGATATTGTGAAGAAGATTCATGTGTAGAAACATGCAAATTGCTAAACTTGGCAAAAAATGCAGAAGGGCATGCGAAAACAGATTAACAACTAGCAGGGGCTTGGGGGGATGAGACTGACTGGCTGCATGCTGCTAATAAAAAGTTAGAAAAAAATTAGAAATGTTCTACCAGGCTTCTTTTTCGAAGGTAGCTGTAAAAGGTACCCATAAGAAAGACTAAGTTCAAGGTTTTCTGTTTCAAAAACCGTTACTCAGTTTAATTTTTCTGCTTACTACGCAAGAGAAGACAGACGGTATAGAGAATTCCCTTCAACGGAGCGTATATAACTTAAGGGCCGATATATTGTTAATGATAAAGCAAGCAAATTAAGTTAGAAGTGTTTAAATCTTTTGTTTTTTTGTTATAAACAAATAACTTCTGGTCTCGAATACAGAGTTAACTTTGCCATTATTATATTTATTAGCTTGTCTAGACATTAACTGTAGGCTGTATATGGAAAGCGTTTAGAAACATCCATCTATTCTACGTACGCGTGTACTACACGGCTGAGAGTGTTCGTCCAAAGACCTTACGCTCAACCCCGTTTTGAGCAGCTGGGGCAGGACATATTGCGGTATTTACATTGTCGAAGGTTAAATGAATGTGGCCTAAATAGATGACGTAACTCTCGGCGCTGCAATCTAGTCTAAAAGATGTTAGATAGCCATTGATAGCTATTAATTTTCACTATAACATACATCTCTTTTTGCGTCTGCGATACTTTATCTGTCCATTTAAAGCAGTTGTAATAACAAAACTTCCAAATTTAGATAATTCCTTTTCCCATTGTGGTTATTCTGATCGTTGTAAAATACTTATATAACTACAACGCATTGGTACGAACAGGGCTCGTTGCCAGTCCCCTGATCTAAATCACGACGTTACAAATACTTCTATACTGTCACAAAGAGAATATCCAAGGGGCTGGCTGTGTCCATCCTCCTAACTCCTCCTAGCTTGTCCCTTAGTTTTAATCGCCAACACATTCTGGTTCCATAGACACATATCGTACCGTCTCGATAGCTGTTAGCGGCTATGGGATCTTCTTCGTTTAATAGCGCCCTACGATAGCGGGTATGGGAGTCCTGACGCATACGCATATAATTATTCCGTTACGAAGTTTCTCTGTGAAGTTACTCGATCGTGTGCCAACTTATTGTTAGCATTTAGTTGAGCAAATGTTTTTGAAGATGATTGAGTCGATTGTGTTGTCTGAGCTCGACAACTACTCTAGTGGCTAGAGGGCATTTGCGCTTGTATAAACTCCTGTAGTGATCAAAAACCACGTTCGAATGGCGATGCTCAAAGCCATTTTCTAATGATTCACACAGTTGACAGCTCGTGCTACCTCGAACAGTGGTAGAACCAGTTTTGATGTGACGAAGCTATGCACGAGAGTTGCGCTTATGACTGAGGTTATGCTCATGTTTTGGGTGATATCTTCGCATGCGTGCATTCCCACAGAATCTCACAGATAGCGGCTTACAGCCGATGTTGCGCTGCAGATCTCCATCGGCTAGTAGCCAGTAATGCATCCACGAAGACGCACCATTGGTTAAACGTTATCATGCGGTTGAATGCGAGTTCGACTGCCCCTTGCTTGGATGCTTGATTGGTCGTATTTTCAATGTTTGCTCTCACAGCACCCCTGCAAAAGTTCTTCTCGCCGCCTCTTCTACTGAGCAGTTTTTCATGCTAAAATGATTGTCCCTGTTGCCATGTTAGTGTAACAGCGATAACCGAACATGTTTAGCAAGCCATACGCTGATATATGAAGGGCTTTACAGACAACAACAACAAAAAAAAAAGCCACATCGGGAAGGGGCTTAGCTGGTCGTCTTTTCGGCGCTCTCTTGTTTTGGTTCGAGTCATTGTGGGCACACTTTGCGTGACTCAGAACCATCTTCAAAGTTCTTTAGTAGTCATGAATCTATAGTGACTCTGTGCTGTGAGAGATGCCGGCCTAGAGGGAGCAAATCAACAAACAGGGGCCGATTTTGTCATCCCATCACAGACATTTGAAAAAAGGATGTTTCTAGAACAAATGTCGGATAAAACTTGCTTTCTCATGGAAAGACTTTGACGCAAGGGAGTGATAACTTCCGACCGTGTCAGTTTGCGTAAACTCTTTCCTGGAAGTACGTCAGTGGAACTGCATTATGGCTTTGCTAATCTGTGGCCAAAGAAGGACACAGCTAAGTTGTGCGTTAGAATTAAAGGGACAGTGTTTTTATTGGATAGTTCTTTCGGGCAGCACATGTGGGTCGTTTTTTGGTATGGCTTCGAAGAACCGTTAGGCTGGAATCTGGAAAAGATTTAAGAACGCTCCCCGTACACGATACTGCTAAGGCAAACAATGATAAACTATTAATTTCAACTCTACACTAGAACATTGAACTCGCAGTTAAATAGCAGTGTCGCATAGATTTCAACAGGCTAGGCTGTCGATAAACTTGTCCTGCGTCTTGCTTTCTTCAGGGCCCACCTAGCATATAATTCTGCAAAGCTAGCTTATTCGACCTGTCTGAAATGCACAGAGGCAATCGGCATAGGCTTGCATATCCTCGCTAACATTCTCAAATAGAAAAAAAATTTTGTCCTCAGGAATATTTACGCGTAACCTTTAACGCGTAGGTTACACATTATAATGCGTGTTCTCGAAGGAACATTTCCTGACTATGACCGACCAAGATAAGCGTACCTGTCCGTTCTCAGGCTGGTTTCATTATATATTATTCAGATAGTTTCTTTAGTCTGATCGGTACGAATTTCACAAGTTAAACTTAAATCAAACTGCAATCTCGGTGTAGCGTGGCAAATCCATCATGTTCACCTTCTTGAAAGCGAACGACAAAAAAACTGCACTTTTCCTTTTTGTCCTTTTTGTCGAATCAGCGAAAGCGGCGAAAATCATAAGTAACGTCTCACTAAGAAAGCAGGCTCGATCGCTTGAAGTTCGCAGCCATGGCAAGTAACGGAGCGCGGTGCATTCTACAGTACTGAGGCCTCGATCCACTAGAGTCAGCCTACCCTGGCTAGATGCATAAAATGTCCATTTTCGCCCACGTCGACGAAAACTGAAGCAGTACTTTGGATCGTTTGCTCATCTTATAGGTATAAAGGTTCATCGAGATATACACACTTAGCGTTGAGCGAATAGGTGCGGATCTCAATCAGGAAAATGTTCTCGATACGGGCAATTTGCACCCAATCAAGTACTTCACAGCCTTTTCGCCTTTATTCGACTTGCCGCAGTTGCCTGCTACTACATCAGTACTCCTTGATATCCTCATTGGCTCGTATGCAAACCACGTCCTTCTCGGTGACGTGGAGTGCCATTGTCTGTGCTAGAACCAGTTCAAACTCCGGTATATCGACAAGTCTGTCAGACTAGTTATTCTGACGCCAGGTTCCTGCTTTCTCTATGTACCACTGCAAGCTTTGCCGCATGGTACACACATATATAGGAAGGTTAGCAGGTTTCTTTTCCGCTGCCGTTCTCCACTATTGGAGCCAGGAGAACTACTAGCAAGGGGTCTCGTTCAATTGGTTTCGTACCGCGAGCAGATCAGAGCGAAGGCTCATATTCAGTGACTCTTGCAGTCTCAGAGAGTTGGTGCAGCGTCTGCTTACACGGTGGTCCGACCACCCGAAATGCATGACGGAAATTTCTGCAGGTCTTACAAAGTAAGAAAGAGAACATGCAGGGCTGGCCTTCTGAGGTTTCGTTACATATCATGTCGGCGCAATAGGATGCGTAGTTTAGGGCAGGTAGCAGGAAAACGGCAAGTGCATCGAATCTAGCGTTATTGTTCTCTGTCAAATTCTAAGCGTTCCTTTTTGTGTCGGTTCAAGTTCAAGAAGTTCGCCGTTTTAACCTGTCTTTTGAGATCTACATCGACCTGGCTGAGGAAAAGGTCTCTTGGGGATGGGGGTTAGTCGAGGTCTGCACGCAAACTCGAACAGCGACCAAGGAGACAGCCGGAGACAAAAGTTAACTATGCGCAAAAGAAAGATATTCAAAGAAAAAAAAAAAAAGAACTCTAGTCGGCTGCACGCTCGACTAGTAGCCTAGTAAAGAACAAAGTACATTATATTCATGCGTGGTACAGTATATGGGCAGGTAAGAAGAGAAGCGGTAAGCATTGAGCGAACGACGTTGAACAGCTAACCAACGGCAAAAATAAGCTTGACTTATTCGTCACACGTATCTGATGTAGATGGATGTGCTACACTGGCTGGGGGCAACCTCAGAAATGGAAGTTAGAAGAAAAGCGAATTCGTAGGCCACTTGAAGTCATGAATAGTTTCCAATGGGTTTGGCATCACCGAGCAGACGCTTTGCTCTTTTTAGGAAGTATAGATTTAGGTAGTCAGTCAACAATTCGAACGGATGCCGCTATTGGTGGAATCGAGCAGGGATAAAGTTCGTTATGTTTACATATGGACACAAGTTGTAGCTACTGCGAGCCTAATTACGATACCTTATTCAAAATCTTCGGCATATTCCCATTTCTATTATCGCGACAATATCAACGTAGTGACGAGAAAATTCGAGGAAAAGTATTACACGTTTGTTCTATTCTTCTATCTTCGAATTGGGCCGCCGTCCCACCCGGGCAGTCTGTTCCGACATGTTATACAAGTCGGCATTCTCAAGCTGACACCATTACTGCTGGTATGAGTTGGTCCTAAAACCGAACCAGACATGGACAGGATGAACTTGATCTTCCCAGTCCTGGATCTTCTTCGTCAAATCTCTATTCCCGAGTACTCTGGAGCACTTCGGCTCAGACAGTGAACCCAATCCATCCCGGTTCCCCGCTGGGCCAGCTCATCCGTAAGGGCCCTGTGTGCTCTAGACTGTGTTCGCAGAGTTGAATCGTGTCTCCAGCGGTGCTCATTTCCCAACAAACTACTCCTGTACTGCTTAGGGTAATTTTGGTGGTTTTGGCCTTTGCGACGAACCAAGGGCCAAAACCTAACAGCATACGAACGTGCGAAATCATCTTTACTTCTGCAGATCGTAACTCTACCGCAAACATTAGTTCCTTTAGTAATGCCCGTATCGCTGCTGCTACTACTACTACAACCATTAGATTCAGTCATAGGGCTTAAGGTCTTCAACCCGCTGAGGCTGGCATTACTAGAAGGAGATGAATCGCTCTAGAATGCGCTTGTATATTTAGCTTCCTAGATACCTGTCTCATGTTGTCCGACTGTAAATCGGCGGCGGCGGCGTCGTCGTCGTCCGATTCAGGAACGTCGCTCTCGTCCTACTACGCAGACATAACATAACCAACATAGAATGTGGGAACTATTCTAGGTTAAGTACACACATACAGACCGATAGAAAACGCAATGTACGCTCACAGTCTCTAGATTGGGCCTGAGCGCTTGCTTAGTCGAGCTGATCGCACCCTCCGGGGAATTCTCTGACTCCCGTTGATCTCGAGGGCAAATGTTTTCACGGCTTTACGAGGATTTGGATATTTATACTTGTCTCTTAGAGAGTCGCTTGATCGGCTGCTGTATTCTTGGATTTCATAGAGTTGAATCACTTTAAGCCAGGGAATTCGAGCAAGGATACGCGGCTCGTGGTGCAGGGGGGGGGGGAGGAGGGAGGGTGAACTGCAACTCGAGATCACGCGGTGGATTTTCTTCTGCAGGCACTTCGAAGCTCCGACGACTCAATTGACGGCAGCGATTTAGCATTTCATTATCATCATCGTAATCGTGAAGGGGTGTCAGATATGTCACTACGATATTGGTGTAAAACGATGGCATTATAGGGGGGCAAACACTTGTTCGCGATGTTTAACAAACTTTATTTTGAAAGAGCAGCATCGCTTCTAAGCGTGTTTACGTTATTATCGATACAACGTCGATGTGAGTTTTGAGAAGAACTATGGAAAACTTTTCATCTTCTGTCTTCATGTACCTGAGCACAGCAGTTCGGCATCGAAATTGATTACCCATCGTGTGTCTCTGAGAGAAATTAGCTGAAGTATTTATACATCGTGTGGAATAAAATATCAACTTTTCAATCATTTCAATACTGTCAATAATTCTCAAATGTCTTCCACAGGAAAGTTGACGCAGCAGCAGTAGTTACGTGCTTCCATTGTAAGTTGTAAACAGGGCTAAGATAACGTTTCTCAAAAAAAATTATCCATTAACAGTTCCCCTTAACCCTCGACTACCAAGAAACTGACCAGCTACATCATTACCAAGTAGATAAAATTTTCAGAGTGCAAATCAATGATTATCCAATTCCAAAAAAATTATAAAAAGATCCAAAGTACTTAGAGATTTATAAGGATTGCGCCTTTTTTCCATCGTCGAACTAAATTCATTGTATGTGAAGTGGGTTTGGCCGAAAGAACGTATGCCAATTTGGGTCCGATATGCTATATCACAAATACTCAAATCCGGATGCCTAATAATAAACTATGACGTAATAAATAGATGATTTCTTGAATATCAATATTGTTCAAAGAACACCGTATCATATTGGACTTTATATACATATAACAGTAACAATGAACTCCTGCTACGCCGTTATAGGGTACGGAGAACATAGCATAGAAACTCTTTTGATTTATATTTAGATTCCGATAAACAACCTAGTCTTTTATGCTATAGTATATAATGTTAAATATAATGCACAACGTCTTATTTGTGCCAAAATCACTCTATGCTATACAGAGAAGATTCATACTAACAATATTCTAGTATTGTTTTTCTTCTATATTTATTATCCTTGTTCTTAACTTGATAAGCTGCAGCGGTTTTTTTTTTCTCGAATATATCGGAACGAACCAATCATTGCTGTCAGCCGCCGGTCGTTTTCGGCCTTCGTTCATATATTTTATAGGCCTATATAAACTGCATTCCTTCACTGCAGCTGGCATCATATCGGTTATCACGTCATTGCAGATCGCTACGCGACGCGACGCGACCCGATTTGAAATAGGACATCCGGTATGATGTAAAAATGAGCTGTACTTATTTTTCCCTAGGGACACAACTTGGAGTTCCTAGAATACCACTGTCCGTCTGCCAGTGCCGAAGATTCACTACCAAACGAAAAAGCCCGCACAGGCTATGAGCAACGAGTCGGGGTCAGAAATGGACGTTGAAGCGATTGAGGAACCATGCATTCTCCGACCGCATCTGGATGATCCATCTATGATGAGGTTTCATGACGGGGGGTAGGGGTACATTATGCAACAGGTACTGCTTGTGCATCTGTAATCTCTTGCACATTCCCTTGCTTCCATGGTCCGAACGCCGCTGCTACAATATATTGACTGAGCAACCACAGTTAACAAATTGGTCATTTCAATCGAGGATGGCAAGGCCCTCGACATGAGGGATGTTCATTCTCGATAGAAAACGGGTCAGTCCGATCGCGCAAGGATGTGCCATACATGTTTACTACAAATTGGTCTAGTGTATTGAGCACTAATAAGTACTGATCCGCACTTCTGCCTTGCTTGCCCACTATTATCGTCAGTCCGGAGGGACTAGTAAAATTTTCCATTCATTATCTACGTACGGTGCTGTCTATTCAAGCAAGCACGAATGTCTTCGGGCTTCGGGTGGCGTACAGGCTCTGCACCAAAATAGAAATTTAATCTAGAGTGAACAAAATGTACATGTGTCTGCTGGCAAAAAGGATTCGACCCCAGTCAAACTACAGTAGGCACAGACAGGTTTCACAGAAAAAAAGGTAGGTCCGTAGAGATAAGTTGACATTCGTATACGGTATTGGAAGTATACCTCATCCTTTCAGCAGACCGGAACTCCTGCAAAGCTCCAAGCTGCGAGTACGAATCTACGGCTGTAGACCAGCGATTCGTGAGACATCCCCGGTTACCTATTTTTTGGCAGGTCAGATAGTGAAGATGCGCACCTTCCGCTGCAGGTAGATACACACATGGAGAAGATACAGGCCACCACAGAACGGGTATTCAGTAGAACGTCAGTAGTTCGCGCTAATCAATCACTGCATTCTCTCTCAGTGTAAAAGTTAGTTCAGGTCGGTTGCTCTGCGCACCGCTCAACAAAACGCTGGGTCTAGCTGCTTGCTTGCGTACCCTATTGTCACAGCGAGTGAACAGAGGTCTCGCACCGTATCGTGTGGCGCTGGCATGTCATCGTGTCTGCATGTTGATGCAGTGTCGCGTCGATATTTCCGTAGCAGCTAAGTACGATATTGACATGGTAGCTATTAAACGTTGTGGTCTAGGTTTAAATCCGAACGTATATAACATTGGTTTCTTTTTTTTTTTTCTTTTCGATCTAGCTAGCACTTGTTGGATTTAAAATATGAAACATTTACTAGATTAGATCGTTTCGCCTGGTTGCTGAGAGATTATTAAAGTCTACTTTACCGTGTAGTCTTGTGTGCTTTACATTTCGGAAGGACCCTAATGGGAATGCACCTTACGGTGCTGTATATTAGCTAGTTTGAGGTTTACATAGAGGTAAATTATAAGCGTTGATGAAGCACCTATAATATCATATTTGAATTGGCCCAATTCAGTTGTGATCCTCTGGGATAATCTTCACCAATACCACAAAAACTATCTCCTAACGCACAATATTCTATCGGATTTCGTCAGCGCCTAACCACAATCTGTATTCCGATACGAAGACGATCTTCAACGATCACCATAGAGCTATCTATGGCGTCAGAGGATGCGTAAAACAGAAAGCAGCGAAGAACCTCGCTAGACGGTGACACAGACCCTGACATCTGCACCCATTTGCCACTGTTTCGTCATCGTTAATTCATTCCCGTGGGGAACGAGATTAAAGAGTCGGTGACATCAATCTGTACAACGCGAAATCGATCACAGAAATCGGAATCCTGTATCTTAACAGAAGCACTATGTAAACTAATAGCAAAGAGACAGGAGTTATTGTTTGGTCATTGAATCCATCCGACCGTCGTAGCTACCCCACGAAGCTCGCACCTCGACGAATTGTGTTTAGGGACTCATATCATAGTACATAGTATGCGTATCATCAGTATAGTTATCTTGTAGAGCAGACTCACATCGTTTGCATAACACCTATTCACAGTTGTACTCTATGTTCAATTGTATTGATCAGTGTATAACATGGAAGTACTATCCTCATACGATTGTTACAGGGAGATCAACAGCTACCGTACTAACCCGTCGCATTCTGTAAGGACTACAATAGCAAGGACATCCGGACTTAATACTAGTCACAGTTGAACGGAGTGCGCCAGTCTACCGTTGCTTCTCATACTTCTCAAGTTATTATGCATTGACAACGATTGATCAAAGGGAAACAGGCGCAGTCCTGATCGATTAAGATGATGAATGATTACGGGTCGCGCTTGGATTCCTTGAACCTAGTATAGCTACCATTAAAACATATGTAGTTGACCGAGCATTACTAACTAGGCAATACTTCCACGATGCACCCTTGCGAGTGCTAGGCACCCCATCAGGGCGTACAGCCGTATCAATAAGCGACCCGACACAGGTCGTTTAGCCAATATAAGATGAAACCGCGACACGCACTGAAGTCTGCTGTCCGAAGCTGGCCTGTTGTCTGCATGAACAACTGTTGTAGTTAGTTACTCTATGTCAGTAAGTGTGGAGGCGCAAGTGAAGGGGTAAAGAGAAGCACGTCCGAATGCCGGATCTCTTAGTAGTAGAATTTCTTTAAATCATACTCTAAGCTAAATTACACATGCAGAAGGACGAAGTTCTTTAATGCAGACTTAAATGCAACTTAGGCCTTTTTGTTTTCTAGAGTTTGCCCATAACATCGTTAATTCTTCATCATCATTCCGCCGCTAGTGTATCAGTGAAACTTATCATTACAACCCTCATATCAAAACATTTGAACTACCTGTGATCCGTGTCGTTGCCGCTATCATCATTATCGGCGTAGAAGCTTGTTAAGAAAAAAAAGAGGAATTGTAAACAAGCGCCGGAACGATAACTGACACTTTTCATATTTCTAGATACAAACAAATGCCTGCCTAACTAAGTAACTTTTTTCTAAGGTTTCAGCTTTTTAAGCTTTCAGCTAAGAAAATAGCTCTGGGGACTCTGATTCAGGCTCGCCTGATATTCTATTAGTGAACTGAAAATGCTAACAAACTCTACCTAGTTAATTAATATCGACTACCCTAGAATGCTCCTCGTTGTATGTTTACGTACCTGAACATGCTTAGCTAGTACTTCTGATCATTTTGCCTAAAGACCTCCAAATCAATTACTGCACACGAGACAAAATGAACGTTCCTTCACGGATTGATCCTATATCAATTACGTCAAGGCCATGAACTCATAGTTAATCGTTATCGTTTTTCCACAACCGACTTCGAAGGATATGATTCAATTCAGAATGTGTATAATGAACGCAAACTGTCAGTCGGTAAAAAGAAGATGCGTATTTTCGCCTTGGAAGAAATTCAATGGCGTACTGGAAACGTTACGTCACAAAAACACGAAATTAAGCGTAGCCAGTAACGAGTTTTGCGGTGACCGTTACGACGATTTGTATAAGGCTTCGATATGATGCTGTTCTAGGTCTATCACTTGAAACTCCAAAGAGTCAAGCTCGTTGATGACGGGTGACTGACTGTATTACCTTATTAGGAGTACATTGGCGGGTGGTAAACGTATGTTCCGGGAATTGTTTTAGACTTCCAGCATCCTATTTGTGTACAGTTGAGAAAAGCGTTTTTACACTATTGGTATATATAGGTATTGCTGAGAGATGTCTTGGCATCGTTATACTACTATAGAACTCTAGATTATCAAATTGCCAAACACTAATATTCCCATTCCTTCTCAAATATATGGTGTAATTACAGAAACGACTATTTATGCAAATACGACTTCTTACAGCGTCCTCATATAGCGATACCGGCACAAGTGTTTAAACCCACTTTATTATAACAATATACGCGGCTTACATAGTTTCTCAAGTGGATAATGTCCTGTAAAACGTTTTCATCGCGTCTGCAATCATTCATTGGTCTAGCATGCCTGCTTGTTCTCTTCATTCCCTACGAGCGAGTAGAGATCATCGTAGATTTTTTCCGACCGTTCTTTCGAAGCCAATTGCCAAGCTGCCTTTGAGTACGCCTTATGTACGACTCGGTATCAGTGACAAGCGACTGCCATACCTATAGATGAACACCACATGCTACAGAGGAGTTCCTATAGTGACGAAGAGATCGTACAAATGGACGTTCTCTGCGCGATAGTCAGCAGTTGCCAGCCACGATGAAGTGGTCACTCAATGTCCCTAGCTCTTTTCGAGTTGCTTGCTTACGAAACCTTCTCAGCAGGGGATAGCGATGCTTTTGTCCCATGTGGACGCGATGTCATCGTTGACAATAATAAATAGACGTGAACCTGCGAAAGCCACCAACGTTATGCCTGAGCTCTCCAAACACGGAGCGTTTTTTCGAAGATGCTGTTAAACCAGATCAAAATGAGCTAAGACCATCCAGAACATCTTTTGGGCGTCAGTCCAAAAGATCATTGACAGTCAGACGTTGCTCGCTAACGAGCCTATGACAGCGGGGTTTGCTTAGCGGATCGACACCCAGAACGTCTGTACCCCTCTGTGTACGCGTCTTGCAGTGGTAGTAGTAACCCTAGCAGCCGAATAATCGACGCCCCACCATTGAACGGACGCCTATATCACTCCACTTGACTCCACTCAACAGATTAGCAGAGACTTAACGTTTCTACTAGCTCTTCTATAAAGCTCCGTGTCCGGATGCCTTAGAGCTCCGTGACGAGAAGCCCGCGCTCTCTTTCTTTCAATCTGCGCGATATCGCGCTGAGTTGTTTTATCCATATCATCATCATCACCACCACCATTGTTTTTGATTGTCTGTTTATTGGCGGCGGGTGTGCGTTGTTAGCATCGCTATTGTAAAAATTGTTTCGTACGATGTTATACTACGTTCTTTTTACGGCCTGCGTCTTTGAAGAACAGAGGCTCAACTATAACGAGAAGGCCGAACAGCTTTCCTGGCGAACTTCGGCTATCGGGTGCTATCCAACAATACTAAAGGCACATGAAATTTCCTCAACTCGTACGTGTTATTATGGGGTTAAGTCTTAGCGACATATATGGACAAAGGACGATAAAAATAAATGATACCAGGTCATCTTGAGAAATTTCATGTAAGTGTTTTTTGGCGCATTGTGATACGACAGGATTTACAAGGATGCGTAGTGACCCAAGCACAGTTCATTGTAATATGCCTATATTAGAATTAATCACTGGGTTTGAGGAATGACTTAGCTAAATTAAAATCTTGTAAAAGGATCGAAATCGTAAGCGTAAATACTTAAATAGGATTAGTAACCGACCGTCAGTTTCCGGAAATAATACAAAGTGAAGCTCGATTGAATACGACTTGTCAGTTACTACCGATCCGAAATGGCCTGGCACAAGTAAAAAAATAATGCCCACCGATATGCACCCGCACGGATTCAACCTTGCAGCTATTCTAAATATGACGAACAATGTGATACTGAAAAATGTCCCAATTTTACCTCGTTCCCACATTTAGCCTGAAGTTCGTCACTCCTGCTTCAACCGCTCCCAATCGATAACTTTCGTGCAACATGGACCCAGTTCTCAACAAGCACAGAGTAGGCCAGCGCCTATAAACTGTCCTACAATAACCCCTAACGAACGAGATCGCGAAAAATAATCAAGCGATAAACACATTCTTAAACAGGTCATCACAACAGTAGCCAGCAGCATATTTGCCCATACTGGCCTTCTTGTGCGTATTAGCTAGAACTTCTACGAATATCGTAACAAATTGGTACCGGCTGGTGACACGTCATGTGGCGGGGAGCAGAAATGCATGTTTTTGCCACTTCAATAGCCACAGCACCCGGAGAAATTTGTCTGATCATCAGTGAACTCGACATTAGATTGATATGAATGTGCATGAGAATTGAATACAAATTGATGAGTTACGTCCGTCGCTCAATCTCGAAAGATCACTCCCTACCCCCAGGTTATTAGACATTCTACGGACTGATCGCGACAAGTGGTACTATTGAAACTTGCGTTAACGAAACAGAGGGGTGCAGTCGGTCGATCACCGTAAGCGATCTTGACATTTTCCTTCATGGTTTTTCATCGTTCCTGTCAAACATTGCTTAGTTCTTCATGATCAGGATGTAGCTCAATAAGGAAAAAGCTGAATACGAACTATATAGGGTATATATAGGGTGGGGTACTCGAATTCAGATAGATTGCATCTCGTTCATCCGCTATTTTTGGCACTGAAAAAAGCTAATCATCTCTAAACCACAAGTACAAAGTCATGAGAAGACGGTGCATTTATCTCGTCGGAGGTCATTGCGCAAGGTAAGAACTTTTTTTTTTTAACTGAAATTAATGGTCGTTTTTATATGGTTTTTGAAAAATACGAGGAATGTTTTTTAAAGACAAACCTAAAGATTATAGAGTTTAGATTTAAGCGGCTTGAAGATTTACCAAAATGACTCAACTATAATTGTCTCTTTATAAAAATGATCGGCTGTTTGAAAAGCAAAATATCCATTGTCCATTATTTCGTTGAGATAAGTTCTACCAGTTGGTCTCTTTGAGACTTCCTACGCTTTTTTGCACCTTTCGGCCATTTTGAGTCTTTCAATTTTCAAAACTTTTGGCTTGCCATCGGTTCGAAATTTACTCCAGTGGTTCGAAATCTACAGTGATTAAGCAACAGCTTACGTGGACGTAATGGAAAATACCTATCAATACTGCTTGACGCGCGATTATTATTTCAAGTTAATGGCGGATTAAATAGAAATATTGTAAAAATTACTAGGGAGAAGTTTAAATCTCGAACTGACTTTGTAATCGTGGCGATAATAGAGGCTAGTCATATTGATTAAACATGACCGCCAGGGGGGTGACACTTCTAGAACTCGCAGGAGAATTTTGTTGAAATATCTGTTTTTGTGCCTATATATATATATATATATATATATATATATATATATATATATATATAGGCACATAGCCGGGGTGGGGGGTAAAGATCGATGAGCCTTTGATGCCTGTCATCAACACTATCACTATAGGGCGATATGTCCGAGAGGATTCCATGAAAGTAGGCAAAGCTACGCAGTCAACGGCGCCGACCGATGCTAGCACAAAACGAGCAGATCTCCACAACATATGCGTGACAGTGCAATACAATGCACGATAAAAGGAACACACATATACATTGACACAATACCAACGTCCATTGACATGTGTAATGGAGAACTCAAAGCTAAAAAGGAAACGAACAATCAAGATTGAAAGTAGACAGGGTAGAAGTAGACGAGGCTATGCGGTGAACTGTGTTGCGACTCCTTTAATCATCCTGACCTGTACATATGCATATATTATAGACCACGGGCGAACAAGCACCCTAGCGTGCGTCGGGGGGTCATTACACCTGTGTGACGATCTGTAATGCTTATAGGTGATCCCAGCTGATCTTGTGGATAGCAAACGAGCGGACGGCACTGATTCCTGTTCCATTTCACTTAGACACAAATCGACGAATATCAACTAAAGCCTGCACTCATCAATAGTACCATGTAGTATCATAGGTGTCTACATTTTGCATCTCGTTTTCCCAATGCCGCGAGTAGTACAGAGACTTGTGAAGAACGTGCAAACGCCTTCGGAGTAAGGCATCCTTTCAATACTGTTTTCATCGTTAAAAGCGTGCTCACCTCGCATATCCTCCCATTCTTTGCCCTTCTCCCCCCCCCCCTCCCCCACCCTCCCCCTCTCTCTCGGTTCCATTCTCGCGCTGTCTCTTTCGACATGGCGGCACAGTTAAATTGAGACGTCTGATTTTCTGTTGCAACAATCTATGGCGACAATCATGACCTATCGTGTTTCTTTGTTACGCGAGTTCTCTTCTTGTTCCCTCTCGCCTTGCCATAGAGGGCACACCAAGGAGATCTATAATTTTTTGCGATCACGATGTATTACTACCACAATAAACATAAGGTTGTGGCAATCTGTGTAGTTGATACACACATCCAGTGTCTGCCGGTGCCGATCGACAAGTTCTACAATAGCTGATTGTCTATCCTGCCCCCATAGGCTGCGTCCAGCCCGTTTCGGTATCAGGTCTCTTTTGTAGAACATGCAAAATTCCCGGTAGGCCAAGAACAGCCTAACTCGACTCGATCCGAGACACAATACAAACCAGCGATATCGGCATCAGCAAAACTGATGTTTTTGAGTAGAGATGAATCTGGCCGATAAAATAGCCAGCAGCAGCAGAAAGCAACCGTCGATATTTATTTAGAATGAAATCGTCCCACGAGCAATAAGAGGATACCGAGGTAAGAGAGGCAATAAGTGCAGATGCTAACTCAGTGACACCTACCAAAATCTTACCGAATATATAGAGTAAAATTCGTCTGCTAGCAAGATGAGGCTAACGATCAATCAGAGTCCGCGGGCAACAACAGGTCAGACAATTTTTCAATTGCTAATAAATTTCCTTCAAACGTATATTTACTAAGGACGGTAGATCGGTACATAAAAAATAGTAGGATAGACATAATAGGAAAAGAGAAAAGTAAATACCCAAATCTATATACCGATCAAGGCGTGTAGCAGCGTCTGCAAAGGACGTCAAGTTGCCCTAAACTGAAGCAAGAACAAATACCAAGGAGAAGGAGAGGAACTAATTGGTCCTAAAAACCAAGTGAAGGTGTGATGTCTGCGATCATGTCGGCTGATAATATATATAATAATAATAATCTATGTGCTCGTTGTCCTCTTTATACCTAGATAATTTTTGCGATGCGTGAATAAACGCAGGGGGGAAAGGCTAGAAAATCGGTTTCTGAGTCTAGTGGGCAATAAAAATAGGTTACATCGAGATACTTTCAAAAGGGTGGGTTGATAGCGAATTTGTTCGATAGAAGAGTAGGGTATGGCTTTGTCAGTTGGTACCAGAATAAAAATAGGTGCTCGTTGGAAAAAAATAGATTCTGCGGCTACGGTATTATATTGTAGCTTGCCGTCGAGGGTTAATACCGTAAATTTGATCGAGATCACTGGTCAGCTAAAGAATACATCGTTTTAACAAATTGATATTGCGAGGACTACGCATTTATAACGCTAAGGTCGCTGGTTCGCTCTCCTTTAGGATCTCGTCAGCAACCGCTAAAGAAACGTACTAGAGCACTCAAGTCAGCGGTGTTAATCGGCCAGAAAGAACCCAATTGTACTAAACTGGGGATGCCATCGGCATGAAGTACACAACACGAAAAAAACATAAAATTGCTATATACGTATATATCAAGGATATGTTAGTATATGCAAAATAGAGGCGACAGCAGAAAAACACATTTTCAAAAATCTCACACAAAATGTTCGTTTAAAATTCTCCGCCCGCATTAGATATTGACGTAAACTAACCTTAGGGTTGTTAACGATTGCTACCTTAATGTGAAAGATTTGTATTATATCATAGTATAATACGTATTTTCGAGATTGAATCTAAGAAATGTTTTCTGCTCGGGATCCACCGCACGAAACAGGCTTAGCGAGAACTCTCATTTAAATGTGCGCATTCCTGCTGAGTGGGGGGTAAATTGTCTGTCTGCGCATTCAGTCATGTAAGAAGGGTGGCCATAACAGTTTTCCGCAGCCAGTCAGTGGGGTCCGAATCCTGTTGCAACAATAACAATGTAAAAATAGATACATATCTGGTCTACTCAATTTAATAATACGAAACCGAAATAAAGCTTTGAACATTTTCGGTGGCGTATGTTCCATCGGCACCGGCGTACGAGACAATCTACCGTTCATAGGCGCATAGAGCACCAAATACTTCTAATCCGTCACTTCCTCTTCCTATTGGCCTCTGGTAGTCGGTCATAGATTAAAACATTACTCCCGGAGATACTACACTAGCTTCGGCGTCTGGTAGGGCCAAATAGGCATAACATATAATCCATACAAACAAATGACTACAGCCTATAGAATCTCCAGCGATACACTTACATTGGTAGCGATATAGACTCTTTTAAGGTGCAAGCATTATCGGAGGTCGCAGCAGGCGTCAATTGCGCTATTGTGTGATCAGCAGAATAGCCAACTTGAATCAAATCTGCAGAAAATACATTTGAAAATTTGGCTTGTTTTGTATCAGTTGCTGTGGCTTCTCTCCCTCTCAAGAAGAACTCTCAAGTTTTTTTTAACGAAAGAACAGCTACTAAACTACCCCCAAGTAGGGATTATACTTAGGCCTCTGTAGGGTCCCGTATAAAGTCTCGTTCTTAGAGAAAAAGATATATTTTGAGAAGAAAGAGAACTGGGCGACTTTTGCGTTCTGCTAAAGCACATTGGTGCTTTAACACAAGCTATTTCACTATTACAGCCTTCTGTTTGGGTAAGTCTTTAGATCCTGATATCAGAATATCCATCCCGCGGTAGTTTTTACGGTTCGCGCCACCTTAAAGACACATGATAGCATCGCCACAGGATCACAAATATTTCCGCCAAGTCGCCGTTATAAATCCATATTCCTGTTGATTGACTACCCCGACGCATCCAAAGCATACGGAACCCTGGGTAACTTAGGCGTAAATAAACAGCTTGGCGGGTCCATAGTGTACATTGGATTCTGTGTTCACGCACAGTCATTGGAGATCGTCTCCGTGACAATCTCTTTGGTATCTTATACTACTGATCGCAATCACCGGGCTGTTGTACGATGGCGAGCACTGACGGCCTACAACTTACAATGCGAAACAATTTGTTACCGAGCTAACCGCTATTGTAAAGAAAACAAGAGGGAAAAAGGAGCGAATAAAGGACGGGTTATTCGTACTTCTATTATTTGATCTGAACAAGAAAAACGACAGGTCTGTCGGCCAGTCAGCGCTCGGTGACCTAGGGGTATCGGAGTCAAAGTCGACGACCATGTACAATTCGCTTATACTATGCCTACATATCCGTCGTGCAGCAATAGCTATGGGCTGTTTTAGGCGTGTACTGTCTGGAACGGGGCTGTGAATACCAGGACCAGAAAAAGAAATCGGTCTGACGTCTGTTACGAAGCTCAACATTGGTTTTCTACCATATCGAAGGAAGTGATTAATTGCATTTGTTTAGCCGTATTGTCCTTACGTGCTACGTAAGGACACTATACGATGTAGACTATACTGCCATTTTAAATTTATTCCGATACTGGGACATATACCAGCGGTTCATATACATGTTTGGGAACGGCTTATTTGGTTCGTTGTAACGAAAGTTAAACTTCGTTCACTTTTCTAAACGAGTAAAGTTTATCTAGCTATATTTAACGGGCAGCAGCAGCAAATAATGCTCACTGACCAGATGAATAGTCTAATATTTATGTGTCACAGTGATGGCCATTTATATGGTACGACGCCTTTTATTTTAGATGCAGGATATGTTTCGATTTGCAATGCCACCTTCATGAGGTTTGGATGATATAGTAAACTGATCTGCTGAAGTGTTCCCTAGTCAAGCTTCCGTATGCTTCATCATGAGCTTTTTTTGTCCAGGTGTACAGAGAAGCACTATTTTCAAAATCATGAATTTACCGCATCCTTATTTATCACCCTGTATATTCATAAGGTTTCAGTTGACGGTCGTGGTCTCTTAGTGAGAACGACTGTGACATTGGACTCCCTAAAAAAATCGCGCAGCTTCGTCGAAGGCGTGTAGGCAAAATAGACGACAACTTAGGAGGAACAAAGGATGACTTAAGTTATCGCCAAAGCTGCTTTCATCAGCGACAACCGTACGAGATGTTTGCAGCAAATTACTGGCAGACGTCGTCTAGGAAAAAGAGCAGCATAGAAAAATGTCTGCGGCAAATTCGCTTCAGCGCTCACCGCAGGAGAAATCTGCGAAAAAAGAACATAGAGATTCCACCTATTCCGCTCATGGAAACCAAATCGAACAGCGTTAACGTCCCCTGACAGGTCCAACAGGACCAGTAGGAACAACTGTTACAGCGTTTTGGTACTTTCGCACCCTGCGTCCTCAACAACAACAGCAGCAGCAACATTGACGACATGAACTGTTTGGATGCCACAAGTTTTGATGGGGCGCGAAGAAGACTCAGACGGAAGCCGAAACCAAACCAGCCCAACTCGACGCGGTCTCCACCAATAGCGCGAGTGAAGAGTGTGAGGACTCGTCCTCGGACCCCCTCTCAGGCCGATAGAAATGCACTGGAAGGCATCGCTAAAGAACGATCCTGGACTCAGCGGGAAAACCTGTTTTCTGGGAACGGGCCGCCAGTCAACAACAGATCTCAGCTGGCTAAATCTGGGGCCAGCGGTGAGAGACCTAGACGCAATTATATGAATGTCTATTCACCGATGCTACGAATATGTCACTAATTAGCACACTCGTCTATCTCGTTACGGACGACATGATGTGATACAGACAGACGTCGTCTAAGAGATATAAATACATGCATAATGAGCGAACAGTCTTACAGGCACATTGTGCTGTGTATACACAGGGAGACGCGGTACACATATTACGTAATATCGATATGTATATTTAGCAGGAATAGAGAATGGGTTGACTTTTGCAGAAGACCGAAGTGCAACGGTCTGTGTCTTCATCAAAATGCGTTCGTATGGCGTTTATATTTATGGACCCTAATGATGCAAACACATCGAAGACGGTATTTGACGATGCTCAACGTGGTTGAATAACGAGCGCTATTTGCGGCAGAAGGCGTGCTTATTATAGACAGAAGTTTTAGGATAAATGTCGGCTGGATAGGCAAAAAAAAAAGGCGAGCTTAACATTTGTCCAGCTTTATAATGGATGCATTAGAGGTGGGTTATCATATATTAAGAAAATACAAAATATCCAAATGAAAAAGGAAATAAATTGTACAGTATATCTATCCGGATGAAACTTCGTTTTCGCACTTTCGAGTGCCTCGAACACGCCGATTTCTAGTACTATACGAAAAACGCGAGAAATTAGATTACAAAATGAAGGTGTGATCTGTTATAAAAAAACATCCGATTGCCAGTTGATTAGGGCATACGTTACATTTCGAACGTGACACGTACAAACACTTTCTTCTAAAAGATGTAATGTCCTATCCTGATAGCGACTGAAATTACAGTGAATAAATTGATGCGTTAGAACGAAGACAGATTGTTTTGAAGGAACTGAGAATTTAAGATGTCGTAAATACAAAGGGTACGCGCGCACTTCACTGTTTCTATAGTAATAAAGTCTAAAGTGGTGGAGCTTACAAAGCACTCCAAACAGTTGGGGTCAATCGATAATAATACGAACCACAGCTATCTACGGAGGCATTTTTTGAAATGTTTTTTTTTTTTAGCACTGCAGTTATTCGCAGTATATGAATAATTGCTCGAAGCCATTTGTTTTTGGGTGTGGCATTGAGGGCTTGCTCTCGGAGGACGGTTTGGGTGAGGTGGGTTTAATCGGACTTATCTAGCGTTACTTCAACAGACCCATGAAATGACATGACAATTAAATAACTAGCTGTTAATAATAATGATCGCTGCCGTTTATTTCTTGTTTTTACTTAATCCAACCAATGATGGGTGCTATCAAACCCAGTTACAATATTCATGCTTGGAAAGGAAGTGACCGAATTTTGTCATCAAAATACACAAATAACTGGATAATGAGTTTAATCTATTTATTACATTCGAACAAGCATAAAAAAAATCCAAGACAAATAGGGCGGAGTGGGGAAAAAAGAGAGAGGAACACGAGTAAATACGAATCGTTCATTGTCGCCCCTTTGCTTTTCCTTTCATCTAATGAGACGCAAATTTAAATCTCTGCAACAGAAGTCAATATTCGGTTGTTACCTCTCGGGATTTCCTCGAGCTAGCCTGGTTTCATTGTTTTGCCAAGATTACCATAGCTGTTTCGATAGATTAAGCTCTTCAGATATACGGTATAGTTGTCACGTACTTGAACATTAAACAGAATTTAGTAACACTTAGGACTTCTTCGAACAAAATTAAGTTATTTTTCGGCTGCGGCGAACTAAAATCTACGCAATGTTAACTTGGCCATAAGTTGGTTATATGTAAGACAGTTGCGTTGATGTCAAATGCAGAACTCCCAAGCAAACTACTTTAGATTCGATTCTTCGCTAGAATTCGCTTCCTATCTCGCGACGCGTTCGAACAGGTTTCCGACCTCAGGTTTCCGACAGAGCAACACCGAAAAGCACCGAGAGAAAAAAACGATAGGACGCGAAAGAGTTGCCTGCAGCTCGTTTTTTTTATCTTTCACTATGACGACTAATCGTATAACGGTTTGCCAGGCCCAGGCCAGGGGTGGAGACTTATCCGTTATAGGTCGTGAGGGAAAGTATTCAAGTTGCAGGAAAAAGCTTGCATAACCCAGGGCAAAGAGCGGTGTGTCCACGGTCTAAGAAGTGAGAGAGAAAAGACATATGTCGCTCTTACCCGACAGACAGCCTCGGGTTACTGAACAGGAAGACAAATTCACTGGAGAATGGGGGAGAGAGCGAGAGATTGTGAGGTGAACAGTTATGGTTTGACGGGTAGTGAATTCACGAGTGGTCATTTAAGGACGACAATGTTGCTCGCAGGTTTCTCAGCCATCAACTGATCGGTTGCTCCCATATGGACTGGTAAACGAAACAGTTACCAGATTTACGCGTTTGATTTCGTCGCGCTAGCCTGGTTTCATTGCTTTGCCAAGATTACCATAGATTTTTCGATAGATTAAACTCTTCAAACACCTACAATCATTATCTGCTACTGACAAGAACAGCAAATAGTCGTAAACCCAATCAGTACTGCAGCACAAAACTACTAGAACAGAAAATCTAAAATTAGTGTTCTCAGAACAAATGAGAATCAAGGGGCCAGTGCTGAGTACATTGATGTTACAGAGAATGCTGTTGCAAGATTTCCTGTATGTAGCAGATACTCAAATAGTGACACGACCTCCAGATGCTTCGCAGAATATATTGTAATGAGCAACGGTACAGCTCCAGTAAGCGATGTACAGCCGTGCCTGATCTGTCAACTTCTATATGCATACAGTATTATTATCAGCGTTTGTAGTTCGAATTTCTGTGCACGATTCTTTGATCCTGGGCCTTTTTTCACTACCATCATCTATACCTCCCGGGATCGGGTCCATCTAATCCGAAAATTCGTCCTCAAAAAAGCCCGCCGAAAATGTCGGCGTCGCCGCCGCCGCCGCCGCCGCTGCTGCTGCTTCTGCTACTGACGCGCAAACAGGGCTGACTCGTCGTCGACGGATGAAAGGGGTCCATTGAGCATACGATGATGAGGCGGTAGTGGCATGTATGGACGAACGACGCTGAATTTATGCAACATTTTTATACTGAAATGTTTCGCCGATTCCGTCACGAGTTGAATAAACGAACGGTCACTTGCTTGCAGCCGGTAAACAAAACCTGTTTTGGGCTTGTATTTTAAGCGATGGATTTAGGAAAGCCACGGATTCGTGAACGCGTATGACTCTAGAGCGGACCACTGGGGTACTGGCGGGGGTTGCAGTGGAGGGGAAGGATTTTTTCATTTTGAAAACAGGTCCGTACCGGTGTTGTCTATGGAGAACTGGTGTCGGTAGCCTAAACGCGGAAGTGCACGAATTTTTTCGGATGCGCATATTGTATATACTTGGGTAGTTTGGCTAGCCTGAACTGCATCACCACACCGAATGCAGTGTGTGAAAAGGATTAGCATGCAATTTCATATGTCTTTTCTCTTTCGGTCTATGAAGGTACCATAAACAGGGATGCCGATGCTTGGGTATGCAACTGTGAATTATCTATTTTGTGCTAAAACTAAAAACTATTTAATATTAAGCTTGAGCATTAGACAAATTGTTGTATATTTCAGTGAAGTTTTCAAGCGAACAGTGATCATTAGTGAAGATTTTATTGGAGGATACCAACGAACCCATACGCGCCTTTTATATATCTGCAATGTGTTGGCCCGAACCAAAGGATGTACGACATCCAAGTAAACTGTCGGAAATTCAAACCTCGGCATTCAGAAAATTTCGTTGGCATAAACTCTGCGGCAATTTTGATATACCTCACTGCTGCCAGTAATTCGGAAGTTTCACTGAGTCATATTCTAGCAACCTTCATAGTCTTACATGATTATGCTTTCCGCAAGTCTTTGAATAAGTCAATGTTAACTACTTTTAGCTTAACATTTGGCCTTTTGAACACGCATGAATATTCGGAGTCACACAAATATTTGACCAGATAATAGCTTAACAAACAATACAAACATAAAAATTGCGTATTCATTGAAATCAGCACTTTGCTGAATACATCCAACCGGGTAAATGATAAACCATAAAAACACAATCGTTATAAACAAAGGGCAATCAAAATATCTGCTGACGTCCATATAACTATTGGAGGAAACTCATTCTCCTCTGAAGATACCTTCTAGCGAACCCAGAATGTGGCATCACTCCAGTCAACGAGAACCGAAACAAGCCCCCCAACGTGAATGCTTACAGCAGATTTAGATCCTTTCAAATGTTCAAATAAAATTAAAGAAACTAAGACGACTAATAAATATACGTTTGAATGAAAACGATCTCCCTTCTTCGATATCATTCTTATCAGTTGCAATAAACGTCGCTGGAATGGAAACGAAGCTGCACACAAACTTAGTTGACCTAAGTGCAGATTTATTGTCGTTGTGAGATAGTGGAACGGTAACAACGTCGTCTGCTAATCTGCCAGCTGAAATTTGCAGCCGAAAAAAAGGTGGGCCGCTCATAACTTAGATAGTTCAGTTATCGGAATCAATCAATGCCGAAGCGAACCCCTGCGCGAACTCACTAGGTCACTTCAACGACTCTGGACATTCAATGACATTACTGAACAGTACTACAGTATATATATATATATATATATATATATGTTTATAGTGCATAAAGCCAAGCTAGGTGGGGAGAGGGCATTTTTAAATCTGTAGCGTCGTTTTTAAAGTAGTTCTTTAAAGCAAATATGACAAGCGAATTGCCATTGCCCGCAGTTACGAGCAACATGGATCATCGATACACTCACGACGTTCTCTATAACTACGATCAACTATTTTGCATAGTAGGTACAAGTTAGCTATATGCTTCTATCATGGCTAAGGACGTTAGTTACATGGGTTTGGAGAGGTACACCGTGTCCTGTAAATAAAATACAATCCTTAGATGTGTTAGTGCTAGAATCATTTTGAAGTACGGCCTCATGTCATTCACCAAAGACTGTCGACGACTACTTAGGCTAGATGCATACTGTATGTACTTAGCAATAAATAATTTACTATCGGAAGATTATGATTTTTCCTTTAGGTCTGTTAGCATACAGAATAATCAGTAACCCGTATAGCTTAGAAAGCTTGACAAGTTATGTGAATATCCTTGAAAATCAATAAATCACTCCTTTGAAACCGGAAGGTAGAAAAGCTGTTTTTTTTTTTCTTTAGATTAGAACATCATTCATTATAAAAGGTTGCAAGAAAAAAGATTGAACATTATTTACCCAATAAATACATGGTCCGTCTAAACCATTGGACTTACTGAGTTCGAAGAAGAACTATTCTAAAGTTAAGTTATTTTTTGCAATCTCAGCATACATGATAAACTATCAAGTTCATTATTGGCTCGTCCGCATGCATAAGTTCGTGTGTTAAATATTTAAAAACCTTCCGATTGGTAAATTCAGATTAGCCGCACGGTTATTATATCTGTCCCACTATTTGGCCAGGAGGTGGTCATGCTTGGTAGCAGGTCCAAAGTATATTTTCAATCATTGTACTCATTTTTACGTCCGGTACATAAGCCACTAGTGTTACTTCATGTAGATCCTGCTAAATTTGGCTGAGGTGTTTTTCAAGACAACCATAGAACGGCACACCAGAATAACAGTTTGCCGACGCTAGTATTTGAATCAGTGAAGGCCGTATATTCATCGTTATTATAACAATGCACCCTCATAAATGTTCATTAGCCACCGAGACCGCGCCGTCCGGTAGCTATTGTTTCCGTACAACGCGGACGGTAGTAAAGCCAATTCAATCATATAACCGTGGAGGCCAAATCTTTCATAAAGTTAGACACGCAAATTGCCTATTTCCTAAACAGAGAAACTCACCAATAATATACAGAGGAGTTTCTATGCGAAGAGGGGCCTGAGTTAATTCTCGTTGATTGTGTTTATCTATGTGCATAAAGACGATCTTTGTTAAACTCAACCTAGAAATTAGGCTCAAGTCGATTAGTAACTCTAGTAAAAACTAACAAACTAACTTTATTATGCATTTTTGATGTAAAAAACATGCTCTCGACAACTACCAAAGTGGATTTAGGCCTTTTGGTACAAAAATATTTTCATATGTAAAATTTTTTTATGTATAACATTTGACCGTACTATCTACGAAACTATCAACAATCGAAAATCCTTTGTTAATATGTTTCTTCTGATGTTATACCGTTTTACTCCCTTTCTACTTGAACAAATATAAACTGAAGATGCTTAAACTGTCAAGAGACTCTTGCCCCATTTTGTACATTTCAGCACCTTCAAACGCGCGTTTCGGGGCTACACTTCGCCTACGGAACCCCCTTAGCCACTGCTTGTCTCTAACCTATTATTCCCCGAACTGTCACCATTATAATACTAATAATCAAAACTCAGTGGCTTGCTAGATCATTTTTCATGGGATCCCTGCCCCATCTAGGAATATCGCAGTGGACTTTTTCCTATTTTTACTAATTTCTTCTTGCCCATCGTACTTTTTAGGATGACCTACACAAACAGGTTATGAATATATGTATATGTTGTTGAAGATATGTTAGTGGCACTCGAGTTACCACCGAGAGTCGACTCCGACTGATAGAAGCAATGAAGCCACAACTGAGCGAATTACACTGTTGGACCAGAAACACTCCGCCCTCTTTTTGTTTCGGATCGCGAAATGAAAAGAGCTGCTTATTCCTTCGAACACCTCTACTTCACGAGCGATCAGTGAAAGCCAGATGGAAAGATCGCTGAGAGTAAGCAAAAAATATTTATGCTTTAAAAATGTATGCTTTTCATTTGACGCATTACCATACGAATTTCACGATATAAACACAATTCGTTGTTTTCCATGACTCTTCCCGCAACCATAGTACTATCGATAGGCTTCCCACAGAAACACACACACATATATATATATATAGGCGTTGTCTAAGCGCTTCGACAAAGCTCGATGCTGTAACATGGTGCGCCGACAGAGCTCTACATTAACAAACGAACTAATGAATGTAAATAAAGACAGTAAATGTGTTCGGTCAAAAACGGTTGCCCCCCAAAAAGCTAATTAAAAAAACATTCAGTTACGAACGAGTAACTTATACAAAGCTTATAATATATAAAAAAAACAATAATTTCCTGGGGTAGTGTTCGACATAATATCCCGCTGTAGATTTGCTGATGTAGAATAAAGAATCTTTGGTTTGAGGTCCGGTATAAAACAGTTACTGAACAACTCATGTGATAAAAAAACAGCACATAATTATGTATGGTATTCCATGGTGTAAATAGTACTATGCATGCGAGCCAAAAAGTAGGCGAACTCTTCATAAGGTTGACAATAGTAATGCCAAAGTTTATTATCGTGTCCTACTAGAACAGGGTATGCTTAAAAGTTTTTAAGCTAATTAACTAAGCTCATCTAACCAGTAGCATCGGAATCCTTTAATAGGCCCAAGTGCACAAGGTTCGACTCTAGCGAGAGTCAACACTAGCCGACTGACCGTATATACAAAACGAGCAACTATTTAGTTATTCCAATCGTTGACGGTCAATCTAGCCAATTGCCCATAGCTCATGCCCCATTCCATAGGTTTTTGTTTACTGGCACTGGTGCGCTACTGCCATTGTCGCGCCACAGAGACAATGCCGTTCAAGCCAAATCCTCCATACAACCACTCAATGTTGTCATCGTAGATGCTGCGATTGCCGTTATTACGCTCCGTGTTGATAGCTAATGCTGGTATCTTTGCAGTAATAATCGCCAGCTTTTGAGTTGTCATCCCCTGAGTTTTTCTAACAAATAGGGAAACAAAAAAAGAAGACACGCACGCACTCAGCCGTAGTAGATCAAGCCACCACTTGAGAACGATTTGCGTGAATATTTAATTAACTTTCAAGTGGGTGGCGGGCTTTGACGAACCTCGTCTGCTTGAGTGGCATTTTGAGGCAGGTGCTGATGGTTCACTGGGATGGAATTTTGAATTCATCTTTTAAGCAAATCTTCGGAACCACCTGTTAAGGACTCGCTTCCATGAGGAGTCTAATCAGAGTGGTATTTATTTAGCGATTCTCCAACAGATCCATCAGATCGGTATAGTAACTGTTGAAGCTCACAAAAAATAATAGCTTTTTCTTTTTTTCATATTTTTCTATTGTCCCTAATTCCCTGTTTTTCCTTGATTCATTATTTTCCGGTTTATTAATCTCTAATACACACTTTTTTTTAATTGTGAGGCTTAAACCAGCGTAGAAACACATGTCTTAGTTATAATTCCCATGGTAAGGCGCGTAAGTCACACTATTCTCAGTTGAAAGGAGGTGCACGAAAGTATTGACACGTAAAGTTAATGTCCATCAATAAGAATAAATGTACTAGCATTTATAAAAGCTCGGCAGGGTATTTTCTTGTGAATGACTCCGCAGTACTTGAAGGAAAAAGTGTGTTTTTTGCCCCTAGTTTATTGAAGTGGATATTTAGGAACTATGGACTTGTGCTTACTTAGAATTGCTTTTGCCCATGATGTTGATACTTTATAATCTCGTCCTTCCTATGATCGACAAAATTTGGTTAACATCACTTATACTAGCAGACTCCTAACTTTCTAGTGAAATTCAGCTAACAACAAATCTATCTTCTCATGTTGTTTGAATAGTAATAATTTATATGGGTCGATCAGAAAGTGTGTGACAGTTATCAATCTTTGCCCCTTGCCCGTTTTATTTAGTCCTTTAACTTCAAACGTGCGTCCTTCTTTCGACTAATAAGTAACTAATGCTTCAAATTTTACCTTCAGTGCTACTGTGCTAGTTAGGCACTGCTTCGCACGACTGGCTTTTTCCCTTACGACATGATGTACCTATGCGTGACTTCAAACCTGAACTATCCCTCGCTAAGTGTCCTTAAATTTATTAAGGTAGCACGATATCATTGCACCACCGAGGCCTCTTTCTAACCTGTTCCGTGATAATACTGCGGTCTATTTTTTGCACCACCTTAATTGCAGTAGCTTTCTCCGAACAGCCGCATATATAACACTGGTATCTTACTATGTTATGCCGCCGTCTATACGGCTATCGTGGCCGCCAGCGTATATACGGCTGACACAACTAGCTCATAGAAAGCGGGACCTGAGCGCGTTTGTGAAGAGAATGATTTTGGCTTCTGGAATATGAACTTTGTTTTACATAGAGTATATGAATGATACAGTTAACGTACGACGACAGCTGGATTTACTACACACTGAAATTCGAATTCTTCTCTCAAGCTTCACTTTCAGTCGATTCAGATCTTCATTTAGCAGAACTACAGACTTATACAAAAAGGCGGCTAATGATACCGGACCATCAGACCGGGGTCATTCCGGTCAGGTCGCCCACGTTTCCAGACGAGCTAGTCGCTGGCAGAAGGATGTCCCCTCCGTGCGTCCTCTGAGCTTGACAAAGCATCGTGTTCCATGTTACTCAGCAGCAACTTCCTAGGCCGTCTGTTCTTCGTTAACATCTCTCGTTCTCCAACATTCTCGCTGACCAGAGATCACGCTCTAAACGGTTGTGACAAGATAACAACGAAACGTGAAAGTTTGACTGGGTCACCTTAAGTGTTCTTAGCCCAGATAGGAGTGGCTTGCAATACCTTCAAATTTTACGGGTCACGTCCGTACACTAGGCAATATAACGCAAGCACAGGGTAATCAGCGAAAAATCTACCTTGATTTTTAGCATTTCATTGCTCGTATAATAGAGAAGAAGCTGCTTCTGCAGAAGATCGGTACAGGGAAAAGAAAGGACCTCTGTGAACAATTTTTGGGGAAGGAAGAGTTACTTAAGGTATAAGATTTTGTAGAACCTAAAGGGATTCTAGGCCAATGACGTTATACAGGCCTTAGAGAGACGAGAACCACTGTAAAGGAGTGTTGTCTTACGACAGCATTTGATCTCGTAAGGCTTTAATGATTTGGAGAGTTCTGACAAAGACTCTGAAGCAAAGTTACCTTAAGTCCGGCTTATAGCCCAAACGTTATTCTATCAAGTTGGCTGATTGAGCCGTAAGACTTGTTTCTGTCCTTAGCCCACACGAACGAAACTAAGTCAACTTTTTTAGTAAGCAAAACTGGTTTCTTTTAAAAGTAGAATAAATTCACTGAAACTTTTCATCTTGAGAATCTAACACGAATATAAATTTTTGAAATACAATATGTAGGATTGTGGGAAACTAGAAACTAAATACGCCAGAGGACGATTCGCGGTATACTTTTTCGTCTCCTTTTTGTATGACATACGCTTCGAAAATCTCTACATCTTGAAAATCCGGGGTGAAAAAAATCCTCAAGTATTGAAACACGGGCAAGTTTATAAAGCCTACGTCATAAGTTGCAATAAACCAATAAATTTCCTGTAGCTACCCGTTCCCGTCGGTAGTGTTGTTATGTTCTTTAGACTTATTTTTGTAAATGGCTATATTATCTCCAAATGCCTGAATAGGCGTATTGTTTGTAATTCCTCATTTTCAGAAGTAACCCAGTGCCGATAGCGCAAATAAAGCAATCTATTTATTGTCATAAAAACAGAGGAATTACGTCATGCTTATGCTGCTGGTCTAAAACACCTATATGTTTGTATACTAGATAATATATATATAAAAAAAAAAACTCAACAATAATTTTCAGTGGTTGATCAGACCAAAGCTGTTCGAGCCCGATCTTTACATGGTGATGTAAAAATAGCGAGATGGCGTATTGTATATGTACATCTTTGAGATAAGAGTATTTATGTCCTTCGAATTCATCCTAACTAAATGGACTAGTCTATTAGACCGCGTTACCATTTCTATTACGTTTCTGTAAAGCTGCGTTCATTAGTTCTGCGAAGTGATTCACATCGTGTAGTGACCATAAACCTCTGGTGTCTTATGTTGGTGTTTGTTACCCTCTTGACCGCTCTATTACGATGAGACTCTGCATAAACCTTGTCCGTCACGATAATTTCGTACAAGTTTTGCTGCCGATGAAATCTTTTCCGCCTTCCGCTGTGATTATCTAATAGGTATGAATTCGCCTGTTACATTTTATCAATAAATACGATCGATGTCGCACGAGCAGAAGACGAGCACGACCTGTGTTTCTTTACTTACGCCTCGAATACGCATCTCGCTATCAAAATGGCAAGACTTCCCTCTGCTAGCAACTCTGAACAGCGGTTCAGATGGTTGAGGTCGTCTAATGCTGAGGAGCACCTCAGGGGAGCCTTAGACTTATTGTCTCTTTTTCGACTTCTCTTTTATCTACCGGCCGAGAAAATTCCCAACAGACTCTATTTAAAAACTGACATTCTCTTTTTCCACTTAATGGATTTGTTGTTTGGTTGATCGATCGAGATTCATTCATTATTTTTAGTATTATATTGAAACCACCGACCGCTGTGCTAGGCCATATTAATTTGAAAAAGCCGTCCTTGAGGTCGACTGCCACCGGAACCAATATAGTGGCACACGTTCAGCAGATTATCGATTGGCCTCAAGGCGTTCTTCTTCCTTACTTCCCTATTCACCCCACTGGCAGAACAAATAGAATGATTGTATGGCATAGTACTTATGGTATACATGCGCTTTTTCTATTTATTTTCTCCATATTACAGGTCTCCACAACAGATGATATTAAAAGGCGCTTCGTTTTCGCGCACCTAGCATACTGGGACACCTAGCAGGAAATGGTTAAGGGACAAAGATCGAACACTTCAAATGTCCAAACAGAGTTACAAGACTCGAACGACGCAGTTACTAGTAGTGAAATATTGTCTGATCGTGTAATGAACTCGAAACTATCTAGAGAAGAGTCAATAGGAAAGAGAAAAGGACTTAGAATAGAACTTCGATGGGATAATTAATTTTTTGCCATTTGCAAACATTAGAAGTTAGTCACTGTAGGTACAAGCGGCAGTGCTGCGGAAGCGACCAAAGCCCAGACCTGGGAAACAAGCCGCGCGGAGCAAGATCATCATCAGGATGAAATAGCTATCATAAGTGAATGTCGGCAAAAATAGAAATAAAAACAATACCCAGTTCCAGTGGCAGTTCTTTCGAAAGCCAAGTGAAAATTAGTACGAAGCTACCTGCCAATTGTGCACACGGGAATCGCAGTGGTCGGCTTGTGGGAACTTCGGCCTGTTAGGTGCGACCAACGAAAGCATCATCAAAATGCTACGAGAGACAATCTGGCACCATGGCCTACCCCACGAAAATAGAACCTCTTCAGTGCACTAATGCATTTCGATACGAATGACCGCCTTCGTGTATAGAGCCAGTGTTGGAAGCCATGTTTACGGTACTCTTTGTTGGTTTAGAGGTATTCGGAGTCATCGTCGATGAAGGCTAATACTGTGTATAAAGTGTTACCTCCCGCCGGAATGAACGTGCTTCATGGGCTTCTATAGGATAAGACGGAGTTGGTGGGGAACTCAGTGAAGTTTGAGTGTAAGCTTTATAATATCAAAATTTTTCTCTATTGGATCTCTAATTGGCTCTAATTGGAACGGTTATTCCGATAGCATCGCCCAAATATTCTATTAGACAATTTCAAAAGTCAATATAACACAGGAGAGACGTCGGTCGTCTCTCTTAGTCATCTACGCTTACTGTATTGTTCTTACAAGATAGCGTACAATGGGGTGCTGCGGGTCCACAGAATCAGCTTCAATTAGGACGCTGTGTAATAGCTCTATTTGCATCGTTTCAGGTCTAATTAAAGTCAAATATATAGTTTTATTCTCCTATTGATATTAACCCTGATCAAGCAAACTACGTTCAGAAACGTAGGTAAGAAAAGACGCTCGACGATCTCATAATTCATTCGTAGTAGGTCATCGGTTAAATCTAAATTGTATTATATGGAATACATTACAGAGTAATGCTGCCGACCTCTACCTTACATCTTTGTTTTATTGTTTGGCAGCCCTATCAGCCGTCAGGTGTTGCATATATATATATATATATGCAACTTAAGTTATAAGTTTTCATATACATTGCAATCATGCCAAGATCAAACTGACCTTTATAATTCCCGCCTATCACTTTTTTGTCTTCAATACAGGTTATCTTCATACAAAAAGTTTTGCGGGAGCTAAATTGAAATTGCAAATCCGCCAGTAACCGTATGTACGCTAAATGGGCCTTAATGTTTTGAGCTCTCCGCTTGCAACTGCCTTCGGTTCTGCCCCTTTTCCAGCACAAAAACGCGTGTCTTCGCTCTATGTCAAATTCAGGCCGCATCATTTTGTATATAGTAATGGGACACGTCACTAACTACTATCACGACCACAACCGCTTCAAGATGATGTACAGCGTTAATGGGAGAGCAAGTTACCAATGCATTGCCAGTGGGTCAATCTGCATAGAACTTGACGAACCCTAACTTACCTAAAAAAATAACCTCTTAGAAAGATTGTGTAAGTATTTGGCTAAGCTTTCAATAGAGCTATACATTATGCAAGTTTCGATAAAGTTAATATCGATTCAAAGTTTGCTTTCTCATTGAAGTCGTTTCTCGATGATTCCTTTTAATGATCTGTGGTAAATTTGTTCGTCAGCTGCGCAATGGTAGGGCAAAGGCTTCTACTGTATCTGCCGTTAATTGATGTAGCATGAAATGTTCTCGGTGGAGTTTAACGTCACGCAACGGTTCCCCGCTAATCGTTACCTGTCGACATCTGTCCCTAAGATGGGCCGATCATTGGAACCTCGAGACATTCGTTAGGTGAGTGATTACTTTTCGATTTGGTAATCGTTCTCCCGTGTTGAACTCACTGAAGTTTCAGCTAGCAAAGGTATGTAAGCCTGCGCAGCATGCTATAATACGAATGGTAAATTTCGTAAATCGCTGTCCATCATCCGGCAAGAGCATCGCTCGACCATGTAACAGCGGATAGCGACACATTTTATGAAGAAATTAGGCAACCATTACAGATAAGGTACCTTTCTCTTTCTGTCCGTTACCGCCTTTATTAGAGAGAGGCTGGAACACTCAGTGGCCTAGAGGCTTAATCATACCTACGCCATTCTCTGCAATATTTCACCTTCTCCAATCATACTTATTTTCTTCGTAAATCTGAGGAACACTGCTAGTGCCCACGATGGATGGCGAAATCAGACTCTGAATGTAAGAGTGGTTTTAGATACCCTCCATAGCTGACACCAGCCAAGCCACGCCACTATCGATGCTCCTTCATTAACATAGATTCCTGTTACATCTTTGCCCCTCCGTGGTTAGAATTGCCCCGTTGTCTATGCTAATAAGAAAAATATTAGACAATATACCTTCGCTGCTATTGAATAAAATCGTTTCTCTTTATTGCATACGGGAAGGGGGTTACCCAGTGCAAAATACCTTCCCGGCAGAAGGGTTACTGCTGCAAGTACTCCTGAAGGGCGTCGCCTGCTCCTCCTAATGTGATCGGATGCACCTGAAAAGGGAGGCGTGATTGATCACATCATCAGAGTCGCGATCTGAGCAGTCTCGAAGGGAGAGACCGGGAAGGAGTCAGGGGCTGTGATAGTGGGTTAATATATGGAGATGGAGTGTGAGGTACAAAGAATGGAAAATGGTGCCAGTAAAAAAGAAACACAAACGAGAAGCTGCTAGAGTTTTTGCGGATATGTAATTGACGCAAATGTCGTTGCGATACCGATGAGTTTGACTGTGTCTGCAAGAGCTAGATAGATGAGGAAAAACCAAGCGTAAGAACACCTAGTGAGCTATGAATCTAGATTTCGAACAAGATATAATCACGTAGTTAAACAGTAGCACTAGAAAGAGCCGTCAGCCGTCTGGGATAGGTAAGCTAATAATCCCAACGTATTTGCCTAGATAGCGGAACATAGAACGGAGCGAGTTTAACGTTAGTCTTCATGGCCGACATTGTAAAGACTATTGTCTAACTATTAGAGTAGCATGTTTATATTTGCTATCACTGCTCTCTTACCATACGTAGCGTTTTGTCAAATACAATGAGCTACTTAGGTGTTTTATTGCGTGGAGCATTGACTTCTTGATTGGTGTCGGTCCGCATCGTAAACACACAGTGCACAGGCAGTAGTAAAGGTGCTCACTGTTGTCTATTAGGTCTTCAATAATTTTTATATTACCACCTGAAGCGACTTACTACTTAAGACATAGGACACGTAACCAACGTAATAGCACATTCGTATCTGCATCCTTTTCATGGAACAATGGAATCCGCGTATTTGCTGATATTTCGAAAAGGTATACCTTTCAGTATGTCTAGAGTATCACTTGGTTTATTCCCTCGATGTCTCCAGGTTCTCTCTTATAAAGAACCTTGTCAAATGGAGATGTAAAGGCCCTACAGATAGATTTGGAAAAAAACTCGGTCTACATGTAAAAACTGAAGGCACTAGGCTGCCTTATAAACATACAGATGTGAGTGGTGAGTCTCGCACAGGTTAATAGAACTTGTTTTTGTTCCTGTGATTACGTAAATTATCATTTTTTGTTATAATGCAATGACGACGCGTTTATCTTATAAACTGAAGATCGGTCCAGGCTTGAAGCTGAATGTACACACACGGTTTTTCGCTAGAGGCCAGCCATATGAAGCACTGCTTGATAGTAGTACCGGACGTAAAACTGGTAGCACTTATATCAAAAAAGCCGTACAAAAAATTAATGTATCAAGAAAAGGGCTGTAAGAAAATCCTGGGAGAAAGGTATTTACATTTAACTAAGATAGCAAACCCGAACTTTTGTACGGTCTATTCCGCCTCAAACATAAGGGTTAATAATAGTATATTTTAGCAGTTTAGTCCACTTGAACACAACAACGCTTCGGAAAAAGTACTTCAGAGCGAGTTAAGGACGACTTTTTGTTCACTTCGAATAAAATGAACTGTATTAGTTCTGAGCACCTCTGATGAAAACGAATCCACACATGCTGTAGACGAGCTCACGTTCATTCGCGATTTTGATACAGAGGACGACATCTTTTAACTCTCGTCCGTCAAAGATTCGTCTCATGTCATTAACACGTGCAAAAAACGTTCTCTGGTTTGAATAAAAAAGTGTGAAATTGACCTTCGTTTATTCTATCAACAAAGAAGCCCGCTTTTGCATGGAGTCTATTATATCTGATTGTTATCAGAAATTCACCAGCTGGTGAATAACGGAAATTTATAAACTCACTTTTTATTTATTTTTTTATTTACTTTAAATAAAGTTTACTAAAGAATAATGACATGAACCGTAGAAGTATTACAATCCAAAATGAGCTGTCCTACTAACTAATGCAACGAGAAACTTCGCTACAGATATATTACACGCAGTAGTTTACGTATCTGCTAATAAACAATATGACATGTTTTCAGATCTACGTTGATCTCCTAGAGACGTTTTGGGGGGAGGCAAGAAATCCTTTTTAGCCCCACATGTCAATAGCTCCGAGGTGTCCCGCAAGATGTATGTACTTCGTCGCTAGCGTCGAAGCCGCCATTTTTCTTTACAGTTGAACTATTAATGTTATTCTTGAGGTGTTCAAAATGAAATTTACAACCTGAGTTTTCACACACAGAAAGCCTTCATAGTCAGGCAGGGAGCGGACACTACACGCAGGTTGGAGGTGAACGAATAGCGGCCAGCGACTAGTGCAGCGGCGAACTGCGAAAGTATCGTTAATACCGTCGTAGATGGTCGTAGGCATCTCGGGAATTCGTGAAGTCGCTGTAGACCAGCGCTTCACCTCAGCTCTCTTGGATTCTCTCCATAGCCCATCATAGACATAGCGCGACAAGAAGCAGCTGGGAAGCAGCGGTCCTGGACGCAGCAATTTTACGCATTTTACGAGCCGCGACGGCGAAGTCAACACGACCTGTTCTGTCCCGGTCGTCCGAGGACCTGGTGCTCTGGCTGGTGTTCACGATGTCGTCATTATTGGTGTCCTGTCGTCTGTCTATTGCTGTTTCTTACACTTGGCTGGGCAGGTAAGCCAAAATGGAATGGTACAATGCCAAAGTTCCATGATGACGACGATGATTCTCCCGCTGGCGGTGAGTCGACTCATTTGTGCTCCGGCGACGAGGCCATACGGACTCTAGGGCATACGTTTTTAACGACCTGCGTCAAGCGAGTGGCGCGATAGCCCGACTCCGTCAGTGGAGTAGCTCATTGCTGGGTGATGCTCTGATGCAAACTCATTCTTACAGACGCAGAGATTCAGATCCAAATCCCCCACCAAAACAGCTACTACCAGCAACTGCAAAAAAAAGCACCTGACAAAAGAATGGTACCGAACTTGCGACGAGTATCCGCGCGGAAAAAGAATAACAAACACGATAAAAACTCGTAAACGACGTCACTTAGGCGAACCAGTCCCAGGCTAGAACACCTACAGCCCGATGAGAAGACAGGCTCAAGGAAGAGTTCAAGCTGTTCCGCGATGGGAGCCATGACGTCAAGCTTCACTGGGGTGGTGGGTTTCCGAGGACGCAGATCGATCAGAAAAAGGAAGCAGAGTAACTGCTTTATTTTGGCATATTCCTAAAAGAAGCCAAGAAACTCAAGAAAGTAAAACGAGAAATGACATAGTGATAATACACCAAACTTTCGACTTGCAGTTTATAGGTTATGCCACCAGGCAACTTATAGGTTAGGGTTTGGTGACCTGCGAATGTGACCGGTTTACGGTGAGTGCCACCAAACGATCAACAATGAGAATTGTAACTGCACGCCCGATAAGCAGGTTGCATTTTCTATGCGAAAAAGTTAAGCTGGGTACAGGCGCTTACGAGAATATCTATGAAAAAACCATAACGGTGACAACAACAACACTCACAATTGACAATTGAAAATACCTGGAGTTCCGAACTGTGAACAAACCTCGGCAAATGTTCGACGATTATTTTACATACAGCCAACTTCAATAGATGCGGTCCACAATGGAAAGACAGAAGGCCAACAAATATAGGCCTACCGTTGCACTGCACTATTTTGCTATAAAATTAGTAAGTGCCCCCAAAGAAGATTTATTAAAGTCGACGACAGAGCCCGCGAATAGACAAACAGATAAGGCGATCTGTGAAATGCGCAAACGTTAATACATATTTGACTGCAGGTTCATACGCAGACTCAAGCAATGCGTGAATAAAATGCATAGAGCAGTCATACTTGAACCATTGACCGGTGGCCTTACACGCACAATTTTACGGGCCGCGGTGTGACACCGTCACGACCAAATGGGGTTCGCTTTACAGGTTGAAAGTCGCTAAACAGTCCGTGTTGGAGAGCACAACCTTAGTGTAATTTGATTTGAGAGTTGGCGTTTATGACATATTGAAAGAAGTGAAGGAAGGGTCAGGTGCAGCTGATACAGGAATTCATTTTTAATTAGAGGCCTGACCAGTAGATTCTCGCCTTTCACACCGTCACCAGATCCTGTTCAGACTGTCATTGTTATTAGCATTAATATGGACACCTAGTGTCTCTCACCACTTGATCCGTTTCGTATCGGGTAGAGCCACAGGGACACTACACTTACAGAGGGCAAGGCTCATGGGCCTAGTCAGATATTTTCCGATTACCATTTGTACAATGTATCATATGGTAGTCGATCATGCTACTTTGCTCAGTCTAGCCTAAACTGAATTCAAACCTATTTTAGAAATGTGCGTCGAATATTTAATAATTTTGATTGTGGGCTTATGGTCGCCCTATGACCTCGTGACATATATTTATGTTCAGTCTGCAGTTTTCCAATCAAAACTAACGGGGTATGCTGCTATCTATCTCTGACCTTTCACCCTTACAGTTATTCCGTTACCTTTTATGTGAACATTAAGCCGCTCAATACGAAAAAACTAACATCTTTAAGAAATATTCAACCGTCTCGTGGACCTAACCACATACGACCACACTCGATTCTAGAGTGTTGAAAATGAAAAGAGCAGATATTTCCTTAATCCCATCTTATGGTTTCTACATAGAATATACAATTTAACAACTCGACGACGACGAGATATTTCTAATAATTCCTTATTTATAATAAGAAAAATATCAGACGTTTTGCAAATACCTAATCAATGTTGAAAGACCAACCGGAAAAAAATTATAAATTTTCTTGCTTCAAAGCAGGGTCTCTTAAATTTTTTTTTTTCATTTTCTATTACAAGGTCATGATTTTTTTCCAATCGTATTACTCTTTCTTAATGTTCTCTAGTAAGCTTTCAGGTACACAAATAATCTAAATTACGTCCGTGTGATGATAAAGTAAGAACGTGTTTACCAGGTAAGCTGTACGCATGTAGAATGGCTTATAATTTAAAATGTGTCACAGATACACTTTGTTTCGAGCATGAGGCAGACCGCGTGAAGCAACGCTTGATCTCAGCAGGACGACATAAAACCCGAAATCCCTCACAGAGGATCATATCGTATTCTTATCTTAGAAAGAATAGACAGCTTTCGGAGCCAGCTAAATAGGTAACTTTTTGTTCTGATTTAAAACTCGATTTAATTTACAATAAAATTAAAACAATTAAATACAATTGGATTCATAGGTAATTGTTTTTGTTTTTTGTAAAACGTTTGTTTTAAAAGAGAAATCAAGTTTGATTGGTCTTTGTTTCGTAGTTGACCTTCAGGTGTCCGATTTTACGATACACTCCGGTCCTGCCACAGAGTTCTCAACGACCAATGGTGTATAGTCACTTATATTGGACACTCACACGCTCTATTTTTCCCTGTTTCGTTATTATATAACCAGTTTTTTTTTACATTTATTATATGTGGGTTAATGTGTTTAATTCATTGTAAGGTTTTGAGATTGCGCTTATTCGGTTAATGCACTTAAACCTTAATCATTGATATATATATATATATATAGGTTCTATTGCCTAAAGGTAATATATGGTCTTACCTATGATTTCATTCCGGGAAAGAGGTCGTACACAGAATAGAATGAATTTTTTTTTCTTTTTCAATGAATGAAGAACGCATTATTATAGGTGTCAATTTTTGCCAAAAATAAATCTGGAAATACGAAACCGTACCGAAAATTTATAAGGCTCATATTTTATCTTCTCGCTAGAGAGAGTAGTTTTAGTACCATTCTCATCTTAAATAGATCAAGAACAGCAACTCTAACTAAATCTGGAAAGATATATCCCCCTGCAGCTTATGCAGTATTTTTACTTTTCATCCGGCTATATGAAGTCGAATAATAGTAAAACAAGCAAATGAAATAGAAGCCTTTTTCCCTATCTCAATTATTTATAGTCGACACTGAAGGAGCACTTTGTCTTAATTGTTGAATCAGTAAACTGTGCCTAATGGTGGACGCTTGCTCCACCTATTTTTCGGAGCATATTTTGTATTCATCTACTATATACGATTGTGTTCATCCCGCCGACGGTTGCCCTTACTTGCTTGCCGCCTAAAATCAATGCGAAATACACAAAGCGAAGGCGAGAAAAAGCAACGCCAAAATCTGCATTCATCGGCCCTTCTAACAAACTTATCTCTGTGTAGACATAATGACACAAAAGACTTTCGAGGTGTATCTCCAATGACAGGTCGCCATTGCACGCGCTTGTCTAACAACTTTATGAGACAGCTCCGGTTCGACCAGAACCTGATCACTATAGGATTCTGCCTTAGCTAGAAGTGTAGCTCATGCCGACTCAAAAATCAGAAAAAAGGCACATACAGTTGAAGCCGTGATCACTGGCTAGTCGTATTAAAGCTGTCGTCGGCCGTTGCACAAGGGAAAAGTTCAAATTTGCGCGCCGCGGCCAAATGGCGCAACGAATTAACCTCAGTTGAACGTCACATTGATTTCGGATGAGTTTCCTTTATGGGTGATTCCTTTTTAGAAATTGGTAACCTGTGTGGGTGACACCACCCAATTCTGCGTTAGCGTAACAATGGATGCTCGTCGATAGCTGCCGCTGGTGCAGTTGTGAGCGGGGTGTGTCGAGAGCACGTTGACCAGACGCGGTCCTTTAACCTTTTTAGCATAGGTCGTCAACAACTGTGATTATCGAATCCCCTAAACGTATCGCGCAGGACAGATTGCGCTGTGTCGCATTGATATTATCAGGAATTCGAAACTAGTCGTGAATCACGCGGTGAATTGCCATAAACAAATCGTCGCAAAACTGTCATCGGGTCAACAGAGAGCAATGTAATACAAAAGGGTCTGATGAAAACTGCGGCATTCCAGTTTGCTATCGCAAATGGGTATGAAAAACTCATAGTAAAAGTTTCTTTAATACCTGTTTTATTGGTAAGATTAAGGTACCTAAAATGATTCAAAGAGAAAAAAAGAAAAGGAATTTTGAAGTGGAATAACTATTTTATGAAGCTAGGCACGCGTGGTGTTTTAATAAAATACTCTGTGTCACTGGGCTAGAACCGGACCATCCCTGCAGCAGATTACTAGGACACGTTGCGCACTTAATCTTTCAACGTTGGAGGGCAGATTTCTTAGATAGATGTTCCAAATAGTACTTGGTGATAATGGGATAGAGTCTTATCAAGATTAGGGTTTTTTAATTTTTACCAGTTCACTATGTTTTCTTGATATGGTACATGGAAAATTGTAACGGATTAGATGCGTTCAGCACAAGTGGATCATGATAGATAAGTAGAGATCACACAAACTAGAGTCTTATAATCACTCGGTAAGTCTTGACTACAGGAACTGTAAGATCCCGTACGCAGTCTTGGGCAAAAGAAAAAGTAGCATACACTACGCCTTGTAATTTTAAAACTTCGTCTTTCTTAAAATTTTTTATTGAATCTTATGATCATGTATATCCCTGTGTAACGGATTATCTAAGAGCACAACCCACTAAAAGCTGAAGCCGATCAAACGAGGCGATTACGGATACTAAAAGAACGTCCCATTTTCTGTCCAAAACTGAGATAATTAAGTATAATATTATTCCTCCCTATAATATTATCGTCCGACAGCAAGAACGTTTCCTTGAGGTTGATCAATAAATACAAAAACCAATGAAACATGTAACCAGAAAATGCGGTAGATACAAATGCAACGATGGCATCTATTGCTCTCTTGTAGAATAGTACCAGGAAATGCATACGTACGTCCAATGATTTCTTTCTGCAAAGACGTAATTATGAATTTTTTTTTCATTAATTCCGCATTAGTGTCAATTATACACACAAACCGAAAGCCCTCTTTATTATTTATGCTGTCCGATACTCACGGTTCAGAAGTCCATCTGAGGTCACCTCTTGTATATCACTTATCGTTGACTGTGTGTCTACCGTCCGGCACAATGTTTAACCGTATGATCATGGCCTCGTTGGCCATTACTAGTGGTCATCGCGTCAACAAGGTTCAAGCACCTGTCACCGATTGCGTTCATTGAACACTACGTTTATCATCCAGTCGGACATGTCATGGGCGTGACCCCGCCTCGCATTTAACAACGTTCAATCCCACACTCGAGACCCATCTCTTGGGAACAATTACTTCCCTCAAGAATACTACTCCATTTACATTATATTATCCGGAGCTTCGTCGCTATACCGCTAGATCGAGGAGGACATCGGCATCGTATTCGACTGATCGAAGCCTTTTAAAAAAGACATCTATGGCGTTTTCTTTTGACCTGCCTGCCTGCATGCCTGCCTGCCTGCATGCCTGCCTGCCTTTTAGTGAACCGGCATTGTTAGTGTCGTAAATCAGTTTCGCCGTAGCTATACATCGCTCCACCATCAGCATCTCCAAGCAGCTAATATCGATAGTGCCTCTGCGATGCAATGCTATCTCCGACAAGTTGCTCTATTATAGATTATATATTCCGATCTCAAGAAGAGGGCTGTGCGCAACTGTCGAACATTGTGTGATGGGATTGAGCATTGCGATCAATTGCCTATTATTGAAACTATCTAAGTAAGCAGGATGTTTTTGAAAAGATTACGTCAAGGATGGCTGAAGACCGTATGGGATCCAGAAGAGATGCGTGCAAATGGATTGGATCATCAACAAGCGTGACGATTTCCAGGCTCAAATTAGGCTGGATTTTGTACCGTTCCTCTGAATTGCCACCGATCTCAGAGTACAGTCAATTCGCTGATCGATAGATCTAGTTAGTAACGGCCTCAACAGCACGTAAACCGATCTCGACACAATGCTTCTGGACAATTGATGGCAGGTATCGACTACTAGGGCTACTACAACGAGAGCGTTTCTGTGTGTATAGGTGGAATTTCTCCATATACGTTACCAGCTCCAATCCGCAATAACCGAGTTCGTTCGATCTGGCTAGCTGGTTACTGACAGGTTACCTGCCGGTAAGCGTCCGTCGGCAGCGAAAGGCAATTGAATTCTCAATGAGGACTAATCTCCTTTGTACAACGACTTTTTTTTCATCTGTTCGGTAGCCGTGTAGGCTCAGGCCTAATGCCACCGACCTATTCGCCTTTTCAGTGTGTTGGCCCATTTTGTATTGACGCCAATGTCTTGTTGTCTACCGCTTGCAGGAGTGCGATACCTGCGACGAATCACTGCTTGCCACAAATGAATCTGTGGGGATGAATTTACAGCCTTTAAGGAACTTGATCTCTGCTATTTTCCGATGGCTGAAATACTGTCCCATAGTACAACTTGCCTACAACTATCCGAGGCTCTACCGGGTTACGCAAAGCCTATTCGCCTTTTTCCTTTATATAAGTCCTTCTCTTTCGTCATTTGTTCTCGGTAAGTCTCCCTTTCTGTAGATTAGAGCATCTGAAGATGCGCACAAAACTAAATGCACCTGCACACAATTGTATGTGCTTATTTAATTAAAGAAACAAGTTAAAGTGATGGGACAGAACAACGCTGTTGCAGGTCGCATAGCACGATCAACCTACCCGAATGTCTAGAAAGGATATAAGCAGACCGCTGAATTGGTAGTAGTTTCGATTTACCGCTATATATTGTGCCCTTCGTAGAGCACGAAAACATCCACATGGTGCGTCTTGCGCCTGCTTGATGGTACATTGCCCCGAACCGACCGATCGAGTTGATTTGAGATAACCGGACATGGTTGAATTTAAGTTGATCTGACCTGACCTTAAGCCAGAAAGGGCGGTATGATAAGTTTATTGACGACATTCAGTTAGCGACCCTTTAACCTATTGGTCACCGCATTTTCTTCTACTATTGGCCATGATCTTCATGGCTCGTGATCGGTTGTGGATTCTAGCCGATGCGATCCTTGACGGATAAATGCCAGCGTGTAGTCAACTGATCCGAGGATTTTTCTCTTTAGACATCACGCCGAATCACCAAATACTGTTGCGATTTTGTACTGCACCATGGAGGTACTTTTAAATAGGTCCCCATGGTAATCTAGGGTGAATACACATATCAGACCTGCAATTTCTTTGCTTTTGTTTAGCGATAGGACTAGCACTGGATAAGTCCCGCCAATTGACAAGATAATATAACATATTCGTGCACTGACGGAAGAAGAGGGCTCGATTTGTTGTGAAATAATCCTACAATAGCAGTAATAGGGTTACACTAAAAAGGACAAATGCCAAACGGTACCAAGTAACGATCGGCTAAATAGTCAGAGCAGGCGACGTCAGATAGCTTTTACGGAATGACTGAATCGGGTTGAGTGATCGATGCCTGAGACGGCTCGAGTGTCCAGAAAGCTGAAGGACAGTCTTGTAGCCTCAATAGCACGTGGCAATAGTGCCTTGTAAAGATAAGGATTCGTAAGAATGACGGAACTTCCGACACGAGCACATCGATCATTAACCATGTAATTGAACGAACTTTATGTAGTGAAAACCATATGTAGTGAAAAGGTGTGACACGACAGAAAAAGTAGCTAATTATAAACGTAAACTGGTAACGTTTCGTTACCAGTTTACGTTTATAATTAATAATTATCTGGAACCTATAATCTTTTTTAATATTGGCTTAACAGATGCCGTATTCATTAATGGACATACGTATGAGACAAAATTAACTACACAATCTGCATACAATCTGGAATACAATGATATTACTTCTTTTGTTATTGTTGTCCTATTTTTTTTTATTAAACGAGTATACCTAAATGAATCGTCCTGCGTCCACGCTTAGCGTAAGTACATGAAATCTGTGAGACGGTTACCCGGACTGCTCAAGCTGACGGTATTGCAATATATTATATACTGCTTTTGCTTATTATCATTCTATTTTCCTAAAATTGATACTTTGTCTACCTACTCTGTAACTCCAGCCGCTCCACTGCTGAACTTGAACAACATGAAAACTTTAATTCTATTCAGATAACATCTATTTAGAAAGACAACTGTCTATTTGTCCATCTAATTCCTGTTTCCATTTCTCAAAAAGTAAGTCTCATTTGTACTCACTTTTTTCGCAAATAGCATGGGAATTAGGTCCTTCCATGACGCAATCAAAGGTACTTCAAATATTCTTAATCATTCTTGAAGACGGTAATTTTTGCTAAATAAATGTAGTAACCGTGTCTGCCAGAAAACGGCCACTCTTAGAAACAATGCCGCAGAAACGTTCCACCCTCTCGGTAGAAGGCGGACCAAACACTTTTAATTTGATAATTCTCTCGGCGTTAAACAAATAATGCTCGCACGCCCTTTCTTTGAAACATGGTATTTTTTTGTTATGTTCTTATAACTTGTCACGTTTCCGTAGTGATACCGATATTAGCTCTCACTACAATCGCATTCGGGTAGCATTCTGCATCTTTTTGTGCATAAAACATGCCGACAACTGTCTTCCTATCCGTTTCCACAGTTTAAAATAATGCCAATAGACCAAAATAGTCATTCAAAAAAATTGATACAATTTTAAGTGACAATGATGATTTGAGCCCCGTTTCAAGAAGCAAGCTAAACTATATGCCTCTCGCTGGAACATCCCTGCATTAATCCTATGCCCTTGCACCTCTACAATCTCGATTTCTGATATTTCTATAAATTCAATTATATAGTATAGTAATTTTATCAAAGCTATCGTATGTTTGACAAAATGCTACTATTTGTCTCATTGGAACCGTTGTGGGAAATTTCTAATACGCTAGCACAGATTGAATAGTGTACTAGAAATTGTACATATATGCAGTAATTCATGTGCAGCAAAACGGTGCGCTTTACATGACAACGTTGGCCCGACCATCCAAGTAGTATGAGTTAGCAATACTAACGCTTGATTAGCAATTTTCTTTGCTATATAAAGATAACGGACCGCTAAATACTTTAGTCGAGATTCTGTGTCGTTTGCCATTCAAAATCAATCACGTCACGGATTTGGAATAAGAACGTTCCAACTGTCCAGAAATTTCGCCTAAATATATAGCACATCAATACGTAAAACATCGAACCAGCTCCTTTTAGATGCGTTTAACAATAGGACATGGGAAATTCTAAATATGAGTTCATCGTTAGGGGGCAGCGTACGCCCCGGTCGTCCAGCTTCCACCCGTGCCAACGGCAAAGCATACGAGAGACACACAGAGAGACTCAACCGTTACCAGCTTAGTTAGGAACATAGAAGCAGTCGAAGACAAAGGAAATAGGCAACAGCATCTGCAAGACAAAGTAGTATTGAATGAAGCCCGAAATTTCTCTATGTTTCTGGATCTGGCGACCTACTTCTGAATCACGATACAACTATTTGAATTCAGCGGATTTTCCATCGCGCTTCGTTCCAGCTGCTCTGCGTAATATCGCCATAGGCACTTAAAAATTACCGCCATCAGTTGGCATTCAAAGCCATATCAATGACGGGTAGTAAACAAGTATGAATTTAAGAGTCCTCACGGATGGTCGGACAAACAGCAAAAATTTGGCGCGCTAAGAAACGTTAGCATCATTATGATCATCGGCACCGTAACAATGACCATCGAAGCTATCATTATGGTAATAGCAATATTTATCCATAACAGCGGTACGTAGTTTTGGACAGACACTTAGAAAAATAATTTCGATTCGTATAGTTGAAAAAATAATTTTTTAATTGATTTTCAGGCTTTTTTTTTTGGCTGAGTGAATTTTGTGCAGGTTGATTTCGACTTCATTGAATGCTGCCATAGCCTAAAAGCAGGAAAGTTGCTACGTTTATCTAGAAATAATATAGTAGAAGTGATAATGTTAATAGATAATTACGTATTCCTTCAATTTTACTATAGATATTCGCAATGCAGAAAAATCTACGGATGGAGGGCTTTTTCTTAAAGCAGATCTACCTGGATGGCAATTATCAGCTTCGAATCTTTGTATAAAGATTAAGGTTGAATCAGTTAAATTCGAGCAGATTGCATGCTTCAAAAAGCATTTTTCTATATTTTTTAAAAACTTTTCCCATAAATCATCATAATGAGTATGATTTTTTGAAAGGAAAACAAATTAAATAGACAGGCACGTACTATAGCTTCTCAATTCTAATGTAAAGATTAAAAAAATTCCAGTTCAACTAAATCTGGAGTCCAACGATAGCTATTTATTGCCATTTTCTAAAGGTAATTGCATAAGATCTTGCCCTGCATAATGTGTATTTCTGAGGCTCCTCACGAACGTAAATACATGTTTCGAGTTACGGCCGGAACTGCCGTTGCTTCAGACGTCTGGCACCCCTCAATATGATACGAAGTGTGTCTTAGGAAAACACGTTACAACCGCTCGATCAAGGAGACTCGTCTGTAAACTTATCCTACACGATCCGCTATCATTTATTTTGACGCCTGACGATTTCACGCACGTGAGCTCAACCCGACTTGGCCCCCCCGCTATTCTGAATACACTAACGCATGAACCTTATCCAATACTCGCCCAGGATGTGCGGCGCGACAGGTTGCTATTATACTATGCCGCCCATCTTGTCAAAATCAGCGCACAGCCTATCAGCTCCGCTTCCTAACCACCCAAGCACAAACGCTTCCTTTAGCCGCACTGTCTGCACCACCGCAGCCTGTACACACAGCCCGTTCTAAGGGACCGATCAGCTTCGAGGCAGTGTGATCAGTACCTGTCGTTTCCTCTTCTATCGTTCCTTTTATCAGGATATAAATACATTGTTCATAAAGGTATATGCTAGGGGCATTCACTACTCATATTGAAAAAGTCCGCGGAAATATCAGAAAAGTGATCGGCCAGTTGTCGGGCGAGTGGATGCTCCGATGTCTCCCAGAGCTATTTTGGACGCTGTTTCTGCTGTAGCCACTACTGTGGAATCTACCTGTTACTAGTTACGCGGCTACCCGCTGTTCGTTCCAAGCGGCTGCAACTTGTGCCAACTAGACGGGCCGCCTAAGAACTGAGACGGCTGGCTTGTGCCTGCGTGTCTGAACCAGCCTACCCTAAGTCTATTTTGCCTCCTTTTTTTCTCCCTGCACTACGTTATCAATAGCATTTGTCTACCGCAGCTAGGAGGACCTCTGTGTACATGTATGCCCGCATATGCATAACATGGACATAGTTTGAATTCCGGCGCAAGTGCAACCCGTTTGGCGGGCGCACTCAAACAGAGGGGCGAGGGGGCAAGCGGCCAGGGGCATATTTGGTTAAATACCCAACTCGCCTATCTCTCCTCTTCGCTTTCCATAGCTTCAAGTTATCTCGTCTGTATATCTATGTGCTTCCTCAAGCTTAGCTAAGAGATCGTCGAAGAAATGTTTGGCAATAGCAGACAACTGCGTTCTTGTTGTTGTTGTGTGTTGATGATGACGACGATTGTGCTGCTGGCTATGATGGTGATGATGATATCGAATCTGCTGCGAATGCGACTGCTGATTTTAAAAGTGTATTCATACTTGTGAGTATCTTAGCGGCCATAGAAGCGCATGCCTTGACTGGTTTGGGGCTGTCTCTGTAGTTTTTCATCGAGTTCATTCTTTTCTGGGGCATAAAAGGACAAGCAGCCAAAGCCTGAAAATGTCTTATCAACAGAAGTAAGCAATGTTCGGGTGTAGCTTGAACCATTATCCTTTATTGGCACTTTTTATATAACTATAATAAGAGAATTTTACCATATGTGATAAAATGCAACAAATATTAAAGATTATGCCTCATTATGCCCGATCGTTAGATGCTTTTCTTAGAGAGATATAGTTGAGTAAAAACAGAAGTATGGTTATTCCACTGCAACTCCGTTTAGCGACTTGCCGACCGGAAATACTCATAGAATTCGTTCATCCAGATACATTCCGTGGATAACCATCGGACGATCGATACATGATGCGATGACAAATGATACTTGAAATAAAAAAATTGAATAATATATCATTAAACGATAGGGGCCAATTTCAGAAACCATGAACGGCTAGATTCGCTTGACTGATAGGTGATCGCGCGGATAAATATGACTTGAATGTGACTTGTACGACTCGTGTTTTGTTGTTCTCTCTCCAACGATCCGCGTGCCCGTATCTTTGGTTTGGTGTTGGTCGTCAATCGCTTTATGTGGGTCTCGCTCCTGAATACGATCCCTTTCACTCATTATGCTAGTTAGTTATACATTTCTAGGTCTTACAAGGTGTTCTGTATCGTAAGGCGAAGCATGCCTTCTTTTGTTGAACCTCACTGGAAAAATCACAAAGTGCAAGGAGCACCAGTAGCTGTACAACAGGTCAGTTGTGCCGCTGTACCATGGTATTTCACTCAACGAGTTTGCGACATTCACCAACAAGTGAAGACTCACCGAGGACCCTCTTTTTCTGCCTCTTCCTATCGCTTATAGGCATGTGTCATGAGGCACATGCCAGAGGTCTCCGAACGGTGGAACAGTGGATATTAAGCGAGTGACCTCAAGTTCGTAACAAGTCTTGAGGGGCATTTGACAGCAGTGAGAAGCGTCGCATCGCATCATTTACAGCTAAACTAGGCCTGGTAGGCTAACTGCTCCCGACCTCGTGGCCATGAAACTCTTGTACTAGCCCCAAAATATTCGGTTCAATCACTGTCTTTTTAGCCTTGATGGGGAGTAGCTAGGTAAGGAGGTACCTCGCATCGTAGTGGTTGTCGCTGTTTAATTAGAACTCTTACAGAACAAATAGGCGCAAGCAATGTGTGACCGATAAACTACTGAGTGTCTGAACAAATCCCAGCGCTGGCTCGAACGACAATGATCGAAGAAATCACAAGGCAAAAATTCTCCGTTAGCCTTCGCGAAAAAAATGATGTGATGGCGTGAAGCTTATCGCTGGAATTCGGTGAAGTTCGGTTCACTTCTCTGAGTATTATGGATAGAATGAACCGCGCTATGCAACCCTAGTCGACTTTATGGCTCCTCGTGACACGGCTAGTTTTCACAAGGTTACTGCTGCTGATTGTCGCATTTGGCCCCCCGTTGGCCACCTATTCTTCGTCTTGTTCAAATATCGATCATATAAAGGTATTAGTTGACAGGGAAGTCTGAAAAGAGCTAACTGGCTACTGCGGTCAGAACATCGGATTGATACTGGACGAGCTAGTAACCTCGACTCTCAACGTGATGCAGGGTGTCTTTGACGACACTCATGTGTCCCCATTCTGCCCGATGACTGAAAATCGAGCAATGTCGTATCTAAGGTGGAAGGTGTACTGAAAAGCGACTTAGGTTTCTTTGGCAGGCAAAAAAGTTATTTGCCTCAAACATCTAGGAAGCCTTTTAGGGTGACAGTTGAGCATATCTTGATGTTTGTAAAGATAATGGAACTGCTGTCATCTTGAAAAATCTTTAAGAGGTAGGCAAGAGGGAGATAACTGCTGCACTGCAGGTGTCTACCGGTTTTGAAATTTAGCAGATTGCACCTCAGTTGAACAAATGACCATATTGCATGGATCTGAGTTTCGACTTTTCTTATTATTATTTTTCGGTAAAGCATATCCGACAAATAGAGCGCACTGGAACGGGGTGAAGCCAAACCATGCGACTATATTTCAGAATTATCTCCGATCTCCAGTTTTATCTGTAGCGTGCATAGTCACGCCTACAGGCTAATGGACACGCTTATTCCGAAATCTTTTTTCATAACGTTAAATTTTTTCAACAACAAAATGTTCACCCTCGTTGTCTGTTGACTTAGAGCAATGTGCGAAACCTAGAGAAACTCCCTCGGAAACTTAAAGCATCAAGGTTCCTTTCATCATTTTCTGTAGTGACAAAGAGGAAAAGCAAATGGTCTCTTAATAATTTAAAACAAACAGGTTTATTGATAGTTGGAAGAGCTTTTCATAAATAATGCAACAGTTTGCCAAACTTCTGATGTAAAATTGAGACTTTTGGCCTGCTCAATGCTATGCCCAGCGCCCAAACTGATAGGAAACCTTTTTTATCCCACTCCATACATCTTACAGACATATCGATATCCTAAAAAACTTTCTAGATCATTTAATCAATTCTACCTTCAATTCAATTCGGAGGCTTTTGTAATACATTTATTTTCATCCTTCACGCACAATTATAGCTCTTTTAAAATCATAAGGGCATATTTTGGCAAGCACTTACCCTGGCCAGGTGAAGTGGTTACTGTGTTATTATCTTCTATATGCGACTCCTTCGATGTAACTCGCTAGCGAGATCACTAACGATAATAGAAACGATTTAAATCTCGCTAGAGACTAGAATGTCCTTTTCTTAGAGAAAGTGTAGTATCAGCCAAGCGTTTCGCCTGATGTTGAGATTATTCCAATGCGGAGATACATTTTGACACAGCTGCTTCATCTTCTATCTATTCTGGCGATTCTAGCGATTCTTTGCTTCAAGGGGAGGAGTCCTCATTGGATACATTGGATTAACTGTCGTTGTTAGTATGTAGGTAGCTATAGCAACACGATATCCGACCAGTTCGATTGACGGAGATACTTTTTGTTGTTAGGACCATGCAGGATCCGGCATGCAATCGCACGTCAAAATAGGTAAATCGCTTATTGTCACCACCATAAACCACCGCGTGTTTGTTGAATGGGTTTCAATTTTTGAGCCAATTGCTTAAATTACGAAGAGAGAAATCAGTTTCTCAACTTCTGTTTGGGCTCTAAGTGTCTTCGTTCGTCGACGGGTACCGGATAAAGATGGTTATATATCGTCACATAGGATAACTAGTGACGACTTGTGATTTTCAGCCTACAAATGGGATTGTTCCATACTATATTGAAATTTCACAGCCGTTTGATACTTTACAAATCGAACCAATTTGTAGATCTAGCGCAAATCATATTGATCCTAAAAATCTCGTTCACTGATCTTTCCAGATTAGCGCTAGATTGCAAAGTCAACGTTCGATCATTGCACTAAAATTTCTATTATGATCTAATGCGCAGTCTGGCTATCTGTATATGAAAATACGAGATTATATACAATAACATATGTGCCAACCATCATAGCGGTAAGCTGTTACAAAATCATCTTTTTTTTTTTCAAACGGATGAACACACATCCGCAAAATTCTTTTTGTGCGAAAATAATATTGTGTCATATTTATGCCCGTAGGTGTTAGTTACGTTTCCAATATTGGTCTTCTAGGTTCACCATTTAGATGAATAATTACGCTATTACTTCTGATTTTAAAAACCCATTTTTGTTTAGTAGCGGTAGTGGTAGTAGTAGATCCATTAGATAACTTAAAGTTCACTTGCGTAGGTAAGTTATTAGCGTTGCAATCATTCGAACAAATCGAACAAGAACGAATGCTGCTAATAAACATATACATTTTATTGATACAATCCTAAGAATAATAACTTGGTTGATAAATATACAGTTTTTACGATAGGAAGAAAAAAGCAACGTGGCTTTCCTGGATCCAGGTGGACTGATTAAACATCATCCATTCGTCGAAAATATTTTTTTTTATAAAAAAAATTAGCATAAGCCTTTGTACTGTAAAACACAGGCATATATAGAAGGTTAAAGATATCAAAAAGGAAACGTCGGAGTTTTCTTACCAGCTTTGAATGACTGCTAAACATAATTTCGTATTTCCAGAACCGCAGTGCTCAGCCGTACTTACAAAAGTACATTATTAACTAAGTGCATAACAGTTCAAAACTTCATCGTATAATAACCAATTAACATTGAGGCACACGGTGAGTTCATCAGCAAGGCACTCTCTCAAAAGCTAAAATTGAGCGTGAACTCCGCCTCGTTAAATATATACCCATACCAAGCAACTAATCATTATGTGTGTCTTGTTCTATCATACGCACATACTTTATTAAGAGAACATTATAACTGGCTGAAATATAGCTTCACCAGATATCAGGCCAAAGCTTCGTACGACAGACAAGTCGGCCAGTTACCAGAGATTAGCGAGACAAGAAAAATCGCCGATCTCATTTCAGCACCTTGTCCATACGGTTTCCACATCTATCAGGTTGCGCCTGGTAATTATTTTGCTAGCCTCAATGCTTTAAACCATTTCTGCAACAGGCCCACACAGACATGGCTAGCAGGCACAAATAACGAATGCTACCTCAGCGCCGGTCTTCTCGTAGGCTTAATGGATGGAACAGGCCGTGTACACAGACAAGCGGATATGTCTCTCGATCGTCTCTCTGTTGTGTCCATTCGACACTGTATGCGGCTGGCCTGTGCCCTGTCCTTGAATAGAAGTTAATTGAGTTAAATCGTGCGCTTCAAATCATCCCGCGCTTTGCTTGCATCAACAATCTTTCAAAACCGCCCAACTATCGGGTGCTAGAGCCACAGAACACCACTGGCGCTACAACCGACGGCAACTGCCGAAAACAACTCGATGCTGTGTCTATCTGCGCTGCATTGCTGATCTTAGTCGGACCCATCACGATCAGTCCGAACTAACAGATCCATCCTAGATAGATTTTGGACGGAGGGGGGAATACGCTCGCGACCACCAGCCCCATCTTCGAAGAGAAACATTGGTAGAGTACTTTGGCGCCAAATCTCGAACTCGGTTCATTCTGTACTGTCTGTTGTGTTTCACACTCACTTGAAAAACCTGTTCGTCGGAACCTGCCACGGCCATCGGCTTCGTATGCGAACACCAATGGCTCGAAGTAGATTTGCGTAGATCCACACATCAATAGAGTTGCACAGCCAGAGTCGCGTCCATGCAGCCTTTCCGCGCTGTGCAGTAGAGGAAGATCAACACTGACCGTGCCATAAAGAGACTATCAGCGATTCGGCAGAAAACACTGCTTCCATTAGAGCGTGGGAGAGTGTCCAGGCTTTGGCTACCAGGACAATCCGCCAGAAACCCCACAAATATCGGCGAATATTCAGGGACAATATATATTCAAGGACAGAAAGCTCAGGCGTATGATTTTGCCGCGAACACATTCCGGTGTTTTTTGAAGCATTTTTGGTTCAGGCCTGCGTTTCGGCAGGTTTGTAGGACATCGGCAATTGCCAGCCGCCGGTCAATTGTCCTGCGACCAATAAAGAAGATAGTTTGTTCCCAATGTTGCTTCTCTGGTTTAGCCATTTTTTGCTTACCGCTTACTTAGACACTATTTTTGAACTGCTTCTATGCGATGATCAGCAGTCGGAGCAGGGTTTAGGCCTTTGCGCGTGTCTTACTACCATCAGAGCGTCCATTTCCCTCCGTCGGTCCGCCGATTACTACCAACCACCGAAAAATAGTGGAGTTATAAATCTCTGCACAGGTTTCTAAATATGTAAAATTGATATCCACAAACAATCCTCGGGTCGTACGGACCAAAAATGCGGTCTTTTTAATAGTAATGGCAGCTCGCACAGACGATCCGAGCCTGTTGTTTAAAGAAAAGTAGGCCAGAAAGGCAAATAAAAACGACGTTGGTTATGTTGGTTAGAAACAGAAAATTGATGATGAATTTCAAAAAATCTATCTGGGACAAGACTGTAAGTTGTATGCGGTCTAGCTGGCGCCTAGGTAAACTCTCAATTTGGCCCCCAGTACGGATTAAATTTTTCGGTAATTGAGAACACGATTGAAATGCACGAGTTTTATTTTTTTATTCAGTCACATCTGTCGTGTAGTTTACGTACGTTCAAGAATTTAGCAGACTACGTCATCGCGCCGACAACCAGACGAAAATGTATTGAAAGCAAACGCTTGGACGGAGAAGCGATTCTGCCATATCGTATAGACATATGGACGGGGCGCTGTATTTAGAGAATGAGAAAGCCGTAAAGCCTCCAGATATTGTCTTGTTCTCAAAGCAATTGAACGACCTTTTTCCTTGTTCTCTTCTGTTGCCTGTATTTGTATCCGTACAACGTTTCTGGTCGTAGACCTGATTCTATCCTTTTCGATCCTAATTTATGGTTAGTTCGATCCTCCAAGTCAATGTTGTTAATTATTTTCCTATAACAATTGTAAGAAAACTCTTTACATACCTATGCTCCACCAACTACATATGATAGACCACAAGGATGAATAAATCCAGAACGTATTCAAGCTATAGGTGTATGAGAATTCTGATTAACAAGAGAAGTTGTGTTGTATAATAGCAGACGAGGAGAAACAAATCCCAAGTCAGCGTAAACCGACTTAGCTGTCCCTAATGATCTGATAATTATATTACGTGGCGCAATGTTTTTATTAATTAGCCATTTGTTGGATATGCATCCTACATCCGTTTACCTAGCATAAATTTGTTCTTTTAACATTAGCCTCCGCTATAGTTGCAGGAATTGACCGTTTCTCTTCACATGGCAGGCACCACGATGCCATCTAGGAAATGGCGTACCGCTGTCACTACGCCATGCTTGGAATGAAATTGTTGCAGAGTAAATTTTAAACAAACAGTTTAAAATTTACTCTGCAGAGCTAAATGAAAGTTCACAGAGAGACACTTCAAAAGAAAACACATTAATCACTGACAAGTACTTAGCTTTTCAAATATTCACTGGCAACATGATTTTTGCAAGCTCCACAACGATTTTTGGATTATCCTGTACTACCACTTCATTTAAAATTCCCTTCTATATAACAGCGAGATTAAGTTATAAAATAGCTTATCAATGAAAAATAATTATAAATTATTATTTTCGTTTAATTTACTCACACTGCATAACAAAATATCAATATTTAAGCTTTTCAATAAGGCCCTAAAAAACATGCGGGATAACATCACTTATAAGACAATTGTGTGAGAATTTCGGCATCGATTCTAGGTGTAATCTTTAACCACGTAACAAACAGTAATGTAGACCATAAGGCAGATATTTGCTTCTATTCGGGTTTATCTAAATTTGTTTAAATGGACTTATGGACTGAGGCTGAACAGATTTAAAAAAATTGTTACCATTTTATTCTGTCTAAATTCTAAGTCATATTACATCTACAGCAGAACGTAAATATCCCAATAACATTCAATTCCATTACTTTTGTCAGTAATTAGATAGACGCCCAGATAGCGTTTCAGCGCTGCGTGCACTAGTCTAGGAGAAATGCATTATGGCAAAACCGCGCACAAAACTCGAACTAATTTTTCATATTTTTTTGCACGATATTGATAAATCTGTATTGATTCTTATTCAACTGCCCGGTAAGTTCAACGCTTGTGGTCGTCATTGCTTGTTGGATCATGCTTCACAGATTTTTCAATAATAAAATGTACTTATAGCCCACTTGGGAATGAATGACGTGGTGTTTTGATTACGCGTGGATTTGTTTGCATCACAAATGTTTATTATTATTTATATATTTATAATTTAATTTAAAAAGCTGCTGCTAGAAACAAATTAGAAGATATTAGGAGACTTATTTTACATTCGATTTTATTCAAATAGAACTTGGTCCGAAGGTTTTAACCCGCTTCATCCCAAGTACTTTCAGGCTTTGAGTGCACTCAAAAAGCGGCAGCGTTTAAAAAAACACAGTTTAAGAAAACCGCAATGTGATGTAATTCTGTTTCTATTTAGTGTCCCTTGTTTTTAATAATAAAAGCTTACTCGAACTTCCTCCTACCTACATGCTCATAAGACAACATTTCTGTATATAAAGATGATAGGGTTAATGACGAACCAAGAATAGATTCTGATGTTGGCGAAGCTAGCAAAACGTTCTTAATGATAACCGTTATAGATATTGTGTAAGAAATAAATCTTGAACATTGCGATTTTAATCAATTAGTATGTTGTGACCAACGCAGACGACCGCATCATTGAGATGGAAGATTTTATGGTTGTGTCTACGTTGCAGCATTATTTAGCGATAGTATTGGATACTTTAGTGTAGCTTGCGTATAGATCTTTTTCCGTTCAGTAAAGTATTAATAAATACAACTTGTAAATAAAAATAAAAATAATTTGCTGCTATGATTTTTTTAACACCGTTAGTAATATTATTTTGGTTTAAACGAATTTTATAGACTCTCGTACGGTGCCGGAAGTCCGTAACGCATCACTATCCACGCCATTTTATAGAAAAAAAAAAAAAAGGCTAACATCCATCAATCGCTACTATCATCCATGATTATTTTTGCTGCACAAAAACTATATTACATAATAAATATTTTTTGTTTACGAATATGGCCCTAATATAGTAATGCAGTTCAAATAATAAGGGTCTTCATGCCTTGCGAAGCGGTAGAATGCCTTTAACTGATATCCATCAAATCTCTGACAGACACATTATAGCCTTTTAGTTATCTCCAACGATGGCTCCGGTCAAGCTCGAATTTTACCTGTTTGAATGTCACGCGCGCGTCGTCTGCATCCCTGCGCGCTTCTATCGTTGCTGTGTCCACCATCAGCCTCATGTCTTTAATTTTGCGCGCCAAATGTTTTAGCATTACTGCTTTTTAAAAACAACGTAAACAAGCAGGACCAAGAGGAGATCGAGCCACACTGTGAATAAGGGATGTAACCTGACTGCGGCTACGATAAAGAACAAAGATTCTAACTACTGTTTTTACCGGCAATACGTGAGTGTGAATAGCGTGTGTTTGGTTGTGGGATAAACCTACTGGAGGACGCGGATGTCTTACCCTTGTTGAAGCGAGGGTCCAGCATTTTGTGGTGTAGAAGACTGGCTTTGTGAAGTGAGGATATTCGATTCGTGTTGAAGAAAACTGGCAAATTTAACTGAGTAAAAATAACATTCGAATTAGTGTGTTACTGGGCGAAAAAATAGAAAAAGTTCACCAATATGGGAGATACTGACTCTTTGCCTTTCAAAGTAGAGTATGCCAAATCAAGTCGAGCCTCCTGTAAAAACTGCTCCGGAAGCATAGCTAAGGAAGAGTTGCGACTTGCAACTGTTATTCAGGTTTGTGTTGTTAACTAAAACATAGATATATCGTCGTCTTTAAGGTACTGCAATGTGAATTCAATTAATATAATCTATTATGAATAAATTGTACTTAAACTAGATATATTTTGCATACTATAATTGTTATTGTAATAATATATATAATATAACGTTATTTATAGCAGTTATTTACATTAAAAGGATAGTAATATAGTAATGTAAATATGTAATTTGGCCAGGAGTTTTCAACATAGAGAAGCCAGGCAAAATCATTCCTTATAGAAAGTACCATAACTTATCTGACGGATTTTCGAGTTTTTTTGAAAGGCACGGTTGAAACTGGTGGGGCAGTTCATAGTACTGAAAATATACATAATGTATTTTCTGAGGCCTCATCTGTAAAAGAAAATGTTTAGTGTTTCGACGGTTCTGATCTTCAGTAAAATTAAGTTTATATATGCTAATAGGGCTTAGATGACAAAATTTTTGCATGGTTGAGTGCGATGAGCGTCGATGTACGTTACTGGAAGATTACGTAAAACTTCTTTTATTAGTATAAGATACCTGGTTTATTTTTGTCTGTTTAATTTGTTTAAGATAAGCCTTAGCTATGCCGATGTGCGGATTTGTTTCCTTTAAACCATTCTATTCAGAAGTAATGACAAGGAGCTATGATTAGAGAAAAAAATCTTCGGTCAAAAGACTTTTGTGGAAACTGAGATTGAATAGTAATTCTTACTCTGTTTTGATTCAAATTAAAGATGAGTCGTAGCGATGTGGTGTACGGTACTTCGTTGATATTATTGGGTAATGGTCTTGCGTATATGGAAGGAATTTTTACATAGTTAGTAGTTTGGAGTAGTACCTTTGAATATCATAAGTACCCTACTGATATCAAACACCAAACTTACGATAAGTTTGGAATTAGCAAAATGAGGTTAAAAATGTTGTAGGAGTTGGTTTTGAAGGCTTTGAAATCAAATCTATTTTAAGTTTAATAGAAGTCGATTCCTGTCGCAATTTCATGCACTTAGCTTAGTTTTCAAGAATTGGCAAATACAATCATTATTGAGTTGTTAGTAATTAACAGTAATTTCCTATTTTGTAATTTCAGTCCCCTAAGTTTGATGGCAAGATTACAAAGTGGTTCCATTTCAAGTGTTTCTTCATCAAGAACAGACCAAAATCTACAGGTGACATCGACGGATTTTCCAATATAAAGTGAGTTTCATTTATGTCGTGTTGTTTCCGTTTTTCTAATTAAGCTTTGTGTTTCTTTTTTGTACTATTAATCTGAACATAGTAGTTAGTGGTTTCATACTCGGACCCTCTTGCCGCAAAAAGATTAAAGCCGTTAAAGTAGGTATCAGAAAATATTGCTCGGGGTATTAGTTGAAGCCTAAAAATATCATTGCCAGCTCCTGGAGGAGCTACAAGCCAACATATTGTCTTTAAATAAAAACTTATGATATGGTACTTTGCGACTTGAATTTCCGTAGGACAGTATCCGGATTTGAAGATCAGTTCCTAGGTAATATAGCCAATGGCGGAGCGTCCAAGAGAAAGTCTGCTAAAATAACGTACTTGACTGCACGAAAAAAACACACAACTTGAAAGTTCTGTTTTTTAGTTATGCAGTATTCGCTTTATTTTTATTCAACAATCATTTATATGTGTTTCACGTTTGTTTTCTAATTGGTAAAACTGCCTAAAACATGCTTGTACGTATATGGAGTTCTATATAATGGTGTACAGTTCACAGAGGCAACGCTTTAGAATTGATCCTAAGCTCACTGCTACTGGTTGATTGGGAAATTTGCATTTTCTTTAGAAGCTCATATATTTAAACGTTATCACATTTGCATCAAATTTAACTTCTTTAAGAATCGTTTATTCTGATTGGCCACAATAGGAATAGGTGTATAGGAAGGTAAATTTTAGTGATAAAAACCGAGTCGTATTCGTGAGCTAATTAATGAAATAACGATAAAGATGTGTTATCAAAACGTTCGTAATCAATCTGTAAAGCAATTTTTTATTATGCAAGATTGGTTGCGTAACGATAAAAAGCTAGATTCGTGTTACTGTTGCAAAGGCGCATAAACGTCCTGTCAAGCAATGAGTCTTATCAAGCAGTGAGGATACGATTCGTTTAGCGTATACGTTCAATAATCTCTTACGGATTCTAATTACGAATCACCGCAATTATATACACAAATGTCAAAACTATTATAATTCCACCATATTCCTAACTGCCTGTCGTTTTTATAACGTGGTGACAATACTCTAACTTTTCACATAATACTCGGCCGTCTCCAAGAAGCTTTTTTGTTTGCCAACAGTCTTGTTTCCTCTCAAAGACGTAGTTTAACTCAAGAGCACCTCAATAAGCGGTCGACAACCTCTTAACAGGCATCTTTAGCTTTGTTCACCCCGCAATTTAATAATGCTTTACGTATTTTCTAATCGGTTACTATTGTATTTTTGCGACGGATGCCATTCGGGACACCACACCCAACTGACTTCCCGCTATACATTATGTGAGGAAGATTTCAGTTTAGACACGGATATTATTATCATAACTTCTGCGATTTCTGTAATAGATATGGATGCGAAATATGAATTTCGCTGAGTTCTCTCGACGAGCACTATGCTGCTTCCCTTTTCATTTGGGTGTGCTGGTCCTCGCTGTACAAAAAAAACCTGTTCGCTATTTTCTTGTCCCGGCATTTTGCCGTTTCGATCATTCCCATTCTTCATCGCTTCCGCGTGACTTCACCCACAATAGGTCAATCTTGACTAAATATTTCTGCGACTTGTCTGTCCCTTGCCGGGTGCTCATTCAAGTCTAATTAAACTGCAGAAGGAAAGCGATTCGTCTTGCCGGCCCCAAGGTGTGCGCATTGTTGTAACTGACTTGGGCTAACTCCCATGCTGATCAATCAGGCTACTATTGTCTCCTTCAGGCACAATTCGCAGGCTCTTGCAGTATCTGTCTTTTATAAATTCGATCCTTTGACCTGTATTATTGTCGATGGATTTTCAGTCAATCATGGAGACAGAGCTGCGGTATTTTGGTGATATCTGCTATGTACCGAGTTTAATTTCAAAACTTTGAAGTAACTGGGAGGACTTTTCGGGAAAAGCGGTTCAAAGAAACTAATTTAGAATTAGAAAGAGATCTTTGGAAGCTTAGGGGTGACGCAAAATAAAGTGAAATAATTTGCCAAATTCTCTGAGCCCGTCGCCCAATTTGCTGGTATCCTAGAAATAATGCTGCTCTTGTCAAAAAAGCTGATCAAACATCACGTATTATGAGAAAGGCAATGAATACCGTATGATCGAGATCGAAAATACCTTGAGGCCATCGTGTCCACGCACTCGGAAGACTTTGGGTGCTCTAGAGAATATAACCTATTCTAGTGGCGATGAAAACTGCATCCACACCGTACGACCGTTGCACGCCGATGAGTGATCACTACTAAAATTATTGCGTTGCAAAAGCCGATCTGTTAGAGGTTATGAGTGCGGTTGATTTTTGTAGGATTTAGAAGTGTCGCCCCGCAACTCCAACGCTGAGAAATCCAAACTCATGGTGTAATAAGCTAACAATTCAAGAGTCCATCATAGTGCAGTTTAAGCTAGTTGATTCTAAAGGTGTGAGCTCGTAACGATGTAGTTTACACGCGAGAACTTTCAAGAGAGGTATTTATAAGCCATTGAATGTGAATAGGTGATGGTATACATATTACCCATTGGAGTCCGGCACACGTAATCGGTTACACTTACAAAACTTGTTCTTAGCCTTAATTATATCTGGGGCATCGCATGAAGTAAGTTGGCCGGAAGATACTAAACTCGTAGAGTACAAATAGCATTCGATAATTTGTTTATTGAGCGGCGATCAATGGATCTTTAAAAAGATCGAACTTAGTTTTCTCTAGTATTGTTAGTTCGTTGAGGAACTTCATTAAATGACAGAGTTAAACGGGCGTAAATTTTCCTAATTATAGATCGATGCAATGTTGCACTCGCTTATTTTTCGGATGTGTGGCTGTATTGATGAAAGGCTCAGTATATGTACATATATGCATATCGTTTTTCTTTAGGTGGCTATTTTTTTTTTTTTAGGTTCAATGATCAAAAACTTATCGAGGAAAAGGTCGGCTCTGGCGGAGGGACGGCTGCAGTAGCCGGTAAAGAAAAGGTATCAACGAAGGAGAAAAAAAATGCCACCCAGGAGTATTCAGTCGAATATTCCAAAAGCAGTCGAGCAGCCTGTCGCAGCTGTGAGGAGTTCATTGCTAAACGTAGGTAACACATTCCCGTGATGGTGCAACGGCATGCTTGTTTACGAAACTACGAACATTAGGTGAAGTAGTCTGAACCCTGAACTGCGTGTAGACAAACACATGATTCGTCTCCTACTTCAAGCGACCAACTTTCTGAAACAGTGCTTAACTAAGGCAGTACCGGATGAAATGGTAGAAACATTAACATTTAAAAATGAGTAACTTATCTAAATTAAGTTTCTTTTTCTGTTTTTATTTTGAAAAGAATTTCAGTGTATATAATTATACGGAAGACTTCTTGTACTATCTGCGATCAAATGTTAATCAATACCAGAACAGCACGTACTCTACAAACCGAAGTCGATAACCAGAAAGAAAAAGAGATTTAGAAAAAGTCTACAATATTTTTTGATATAAATTTTTCTTTGTACACTAGTTAAAAAGCCCATTTAGCAACATCGGCAGGTGCAGATAATCAGATTCTTCTTCTGTGATTTACTACACTTTTTGAACAGATCAAGTTCGAATTTCGAAAATGGAATACGACTCTGAAAGAGCTCGCTCTTACGGACCTTATCCTGGGTGGTATCATGTCGACTGCTTTGTGGCAAAACGTGAATCTCTTGGTTGGTATTTGCCTGGCACGGATCTGCCGGGATATAAATCCCTTGGAGTAGATGACCAAAAGATTCTTAAAGAAAAAATTAAGAAACTGTCCCCGCCCAAGTGAGTAGTAGGAAACATCTTGAAGTTATAGCACATATATGAAATATATTCTATTTTGGATGAGACATAGAGCTGTGAAATGCAGAAGATTTGGGTGATTAATTGTAAT
>NW_019211455.1:43448728-43483692 GCF_002443255.2 Varroa destructor | reverse complement strand
ATCTATTTCTTTGTTAATTTCAAGTCAAATCGGCCAATTTGAAAAGTCAATTTAATTATTTTTTAATCAGTACTCACTTGGATGGGTCCTTGGGTTGAAGTTGGTAGTTGGCTTACTTAGTTCTCAAGACACATCCTTAGCTATCTGAACAATCCAAAGTTCGGATGGACAAAAAAAACGCAGAATTTACAAGTTTAAAATTTTAATACGAGGTGTTATTTTGCTCAAGTGATTACTGAGCGTGCAGATCATATTCATCTTTCTTTTACCTAAATTAAAAAAAGAACAAAAGTGCTTTTTATGATCGTATAGGAAAAGATCCGTGGATGAAGCTGATGGAGCCGATAATTACCAGCCAACCCCAAAAAAGAGTAAAGCAGATGAGGCCGCTCTTAAAAAGCAGAGTGACAAACTCTTCTCAATTCAGAAGAAGCTCGAGACGGAGATGACAAAACGACAGATCCAGGAGATCTTTGAGTACAACGCCATGCAGATACCGCAAGGTATCAGCAGGCTTGTTGAAGTGTAAGTAACACGTTTAAATTACGCATTTTTCCATCAGCCCGTTAGCAGATGCACAATGAAAATAGGGATCTACAGGGACTTACAGGGCACTTTATTTTTCCAAGAGACCCCAGCTTATTCCATCCTACCTTTGCCCTTGTCGATCCGCACCTCGCTGTGCTGCAATGGTTGCAACGGCATAAAAAATACAGTTTGAGAAGTCCTCGTTTTTCGATTCATATTATTTTGTTTTTCGTTTACGTTTGATTACTCGGATTATGATGTATGATAATTATAATAACCAGGCTGCAGATAAATTTGAGAGCTTTGCGTGAGTAGTAAAAGTTACACCAATTCATATTCTAACGCTAAGTCATGTTTAATACTTCTTCGTTCGAGTACTCTGAGCTTCATTCGTAAAGTGCTTCAACATTATGCTTTTCGAGATAAAAAAAATGATTATAAAATAACTGTGTGTGTTGTTTCGACCTTTGCGTGTGTACTTCTTCCATGCACCGTATACGGAAGTGGAATGCGTGTACTGCTTAGTAGTTGCTGCAGTCCTAGCGAAAAATGCAAAAGCTTTTCTCAGTTTGTATGTCTTAAAAACAAAAGGCCTATTTAGATCTTGCAATTTTCAGCAAATCGATAGTAATAATTTTCTGTATGGTTTCATTCATGTTGTGCGTTCTCAGGTTAGCCGATGCCATCCTCTTTGGAGTCTGTGATCCATGCCCAGAATGCGGTAACAAGGCTTTCCGTTTCAAAAACAACAAATATCGTTGTGGCGGTGACTTCAGCGAATTTACATCTTGTACGTACACGACGGACAGTCCTAAACGCTCCGCAATTAACGTGCCCAAGGAATTTAAGGAAGAATTCAAGTTCTTAAAAGGAAACGTTGGAAAACGGTAAGTATTAGTCGTAGTAAACAGGCAATTGTTTTCCGAATATCTAATTTGTTACAGCGCAGATCTTCGACACCCCTCTGAGTGTTTCGCGATGTGTTCCGTTGTAGGTTTTAGCGGCCATATAGCATGATAAATGTTACTGATATGGATTTAGGTAATGATGCCTGCAGCCCAGTTATGTGCGCAGTATTTGGTAAAATATTTATTTATAGATGAGTCTTTAGAGATCGTGTACGAGAGATTAGATAGAGAAATCATCATTAAAAAAATAGTACGATAGCACTATTTTTTTTTATGATAATTTAGGAATTGTTGATTTACTCGTGTATTATAGTTTTACCTATTGGCACCTTGTTAAAAACGAATGATGAAATGGGATGAACATTACGCCCCTGTATGTATGCGATAGAATTATTCCTGCGGGAGCGGCTAAGCCAACGGTAAAATCGGAACCAACTATTCGCGAAAAGAATTTACCCAAACCATTGACTCGCCTTGCCATCGTGATTGAAGACACCGTCCAAGACAAGGAGGTCGTTCGAGCTAAGGTACTTAGTTTCGGTGGAAAGGTCGAAAAGGCAGTTACTTCGCGTGTTTTCTGCGTAATCAGCACGCAAGGTTTGTAATTTCCAGCATAATATAGACTGACTTCTGTTCGACGTGCGTTATTCTCTTCAGTTTTTAGCCCGTCAGATTATTTTTAAAGATTTCTCTTACTTCGTTTGCAAAGTAGTTGCTCTAAAGCTAAAACTTTAAAACTAATGTAAGAACTAATAGGCCTAAAACAGAGAAGATAATCTAGTTCTACCATCTAGATTTGTTACAAATTTAGACGTATCAACAAGGTCATCGTAAGTCCTTGACACAAATCTTCAACTTGAAATTCGCGGAAGTTATGTACTTAAATTTCTTTCTTGTATTACGTCGTAAATTCATGTATTTTTTCACTGAGGTGGTTGGTAAATGTTGTTTTAACCATACTCGAGTTCTAATTAGTTAATGACCCATTAAAATCAAGCCTAAGTCTTTGCGCGAAAGACGTAAAAAATTTCCTAAAATTTAAATTGTTTATGTGGATATGCAATTAATGCAGCCACGTTCCTATTGAAAGAACATGTATTGTGTCATGTATTGAGTATGTTTTTTTTATATAAAACGATTTTATGCGCCAACTAGTTGTGCGATAAAGGTATAACAGAGAAACTGCTTTTCATGCGAATTGTTTAACTTCCAACATAGTAATGAATCAATTATACAATTAAACATTTGTCTCTTCTTTTTTATGTGAACATCAACAGAGAACGTTAATAAGATGACCCCAAAGATCAAGAGTGCTCAAATAGACAATGTCCCTGTCGTGTCTGAAGACTTCTTGGAGAAGTGCCGCAAGGGAAAAGTCGAGATTAATGCGCACAAACTCGCAGACTGGGGCGATGACGTAAGTAAGCTGTAGAGCACAGTGGACCGACTTATAAATACTGCTTGCATCTTTTATACACAAGTTTGTGCATTTTCATTAGTGTTCTATTTATGTGAATGCGATGAATGTCTGTCCATGTTTGCATCAATTCATCTACATGATTTCCATTTGAATCGGATATACCTCAATAGTACACACTAAATAGGCGACGCTCCTCTACTCTTCCATCCTTTTTATTTTACCGCTTGAACCTTGATATTAAGTGTATATATTATAAAAAGTATTAGAGGTACATATATATATATATATATATACTATTAACAGTGGATTACAAATGGATTACAAATGGCAGCGAACGTCCTAATATGCTTGTTCTTTCCGTCCTCTTGTGCAGGCAGTTGTTGCCCAGAGGTTAGAACAGGCAAGCGCAGACGCCGCTAAAGAAAGTCAGAAATCTGGCAAGTCAGTCTTCGTGAAGAATGATAGTGAGACGACTATGCGAGTGAAGATGAATGGATTAGCTGCAGTGGAACCTGATTCAGGTCTTGATGGCGTTGCCAAGTAAGTACGACTTATCCATTGCTGCGACTGCGCTTCTATATTTGAGTGAATGGAGTGACACCGACTTTGGCATTGTTTCTAATTTAGGCGACAGATACTGAGAAACAAGACTGGGGCAAATCTTCTTGACTCACTATTATTGTAGTACTTTAGAGTATTTACGGTCAGAACTAGACAAGGATAGCGTAGGTAATGGTCGATGTCACAATGGCAGTCCTAGTATACTTCCTGTGTTTTGTGGAATGCCTGCTTATTCGCTAGTCTGTTACTGTTGACTGACCTGTTTAGTGGTTTATAATGATTACGGATTATTAATTACTATTTTAGGGTTTATCAGCGGGGCAAAGACGTGTACTCATGCGTACTGGGACACGCCGATGTAGCCCGTGGTACCAACTCTTATTACAAGATTCAGCTGCTTGAGTCCCGTGGGACATATTTTGTCTTTCGTGCTTGGGGACGTATTGGAACAACGATCGGTGAGTATTGCTAACAAACTTCTACTCTTAAGCTCCGCCTTTAGTAACGCGTTCACTGCAGGCAAATTAGTTTGCACATATAGAGCAAAGTGAGTCGCGTAAATTATGATCATCTGTTCAACTTGCTCGACGTGAATCTTGTATTTATTTGACTTTCCCATGCATAATGACGTACAGGTGGAAACAAGCTGGAGGAACATTCGACGCTACAAGATGCCATGCTCGACTTCAAGGGACTGTTTCTCGAAAAGACCGGCAACGAGTGGGAAAACCGTAAAAACTTCGAAAAAAAACCGAAGCTCTTCAATATCATTGAAATCGATTACATGCAGGATCATGATGCGGCACTATGTACCAAACAGGTTCGTTTTCTGTGATTTGTTTCGATATGATTTCCATTAGTCTGTTTGTATAAGGCAAAGCTATTATAAGCCTGGATAAATTCTTATATGTATGTAATGAATGTATGATAATCAGTGTGTATCAATCTGCATAACATAAACAAGAAAAACAACTTAAGTGTCCCGTAGCCTTAACTATGCTCATTAAATTTAAAGCTTAGCTAGGAGCAATAGACGCTAAACATCCTCGTTTTTGTGGATAAGAAGCGGCTTCAAGTTTGGCCTCTTACAGTCACACACAGCCAATATACAGCGTTGCGAAGAAATTTTGCTAATATGCCTTACATACTACACTTTTATGATGATACTAGGGTTTGTATAATGTAAATATTTTGTAGCAATACGAAAAATGCACTTCTAAAATTTTCCTAAATAGTTTTAATGATATCTTATTCTTTAATTTAATGTACGAGGACCACACAGGAATGTTTAGGAAGTTTCTTTAGGCAGTTATGCGCTAATTCAGAACCAATGGTGTAATCTAACCTGCAGAAAAGCAGACAAATATTTCAAACACGAAAGTAAACTTGGATAATGTTTGTCTTTTTGTGCATGGCTTTTACAGATACTCGCCACGAACTCGGACTCAAAGCTTCCTCTTCCCGTCCAAGAGCTCATCTGTCTAATCTTCGATGTAAATCTACTTAATCAACAAATGAAAGAGTTCGAAATCGACCTACAGAAATTGCCTCTGGGTAAAATTTCAATAGACCAAATATCAAAAGCATATAAGGTTCTCAATGAGCTTCAGGAGCTTATCGACAAGAAGGGGTCCCGGCTGCAGTTTCTCGACGCCTCGAATCGTTTCTTCACAATCATTCCACACGACTTCGGTATGAATGCGCCACCACTTCTTGACAACGTTGATTCAATCAAGGTACGAGAGTAGTCTACATAGATAAGAGTATAAGCAGAGATAAGGGTGTAAAAAATGTGGGTAGAGGTTAATCATTGAAACAGGTGCTTCGTAAACAATATTTCCACTCTGGTAGTAGCGTAAACCTATTTTTTCTCGGTGTATGTCCACCTGTTGTGTACGCTCTTTGCTCACCTCCTGTCTTGAAACATGTATGTATATATTTCAAAAATATTTGTTGTAGTTTAACTATGCTTACTTGGGTCCGTCTAAGTGCTTAGACGGGCTTTCGAAACTCTATACCACCGCTCACGGTCTTTAATATGGTCTACTAGGCTCGTTGTTATCTAGTATTCATCGGGCGTAGTACGGCTTTTGCTTATAAATAAACAGTTATACTTCCACTAGCTTTTTAATGTTACGTCTATTTGTATGTATTATATTACATTCTGGATTTTATAACCAGCATAGGTTCAACAGAAGACAATATCATACTTTCATTAAGCTATAAAGCTATGTCTCTGTTTTCACGTCTTACGTTTTTCTATTCAATCTGATTATCTCCAGGATAAAATCAGTATGTTGGACTCCCTTGGCGAAATGGAGCTCACGATGAAGATGCTAAAACAGGAGGACAAAACCCAGATCCCGGTGGATCACCACTATGCACAGCTAAAGACCGAAATAGACGTTGTTTCGAGAAATGCTCCTGTCTTCGGTCTACTTCAGAAGTATAATATTTTGATATAGTTTTAACAGTTGTGTATTGTATTAGGCGAATTGTGGAAGAATAGAACTTTTTTTAGAACATCAAGCAAAAATGTTTTTACGATATAGTCTGAGATTATTAACACGCAATAATAGTACTGATAATAATGAAACCTAATGTGTCGTATAATAACTTGCCATAATGTTTGTTTTGTATGTAATAATAATGCAGGTATGTAAGCACGACACATGCCACCACCCATTCCTCCTACGAGCTTGAAATTATGGATGTGTTTACTGTTGCACGTCAAGGTGAGGCCCAGCGATACAAGCCTTTCAAGCGGCTTCAAAACCGCCGTCTTCTGTGGCATGGCTCCCGATTGAGCAACTTTGCCGGTATCCTATCACAGGGCCTGCGCATTGCGCCTCCGGAAGCACCCGTTACGGGATACATGTTCGGAAAGGGTATTTATTTCGCTGATATGGTATCAAAATCAGCTAACTATTGTTGTACATCGCCGTCCAACCCGATGGGCATTCTGCTTTTATGCGAAGTGGCCTTGGGAGCCATGTACGAGTGCACGCAGGCCGAATACATCACCAAACTGCCCGACAAAAAGCATTCCACCAAGGGCATAGGAATGACAGAGCCGCAAGAAGAAGAGATGCTCGATGGAGTTGTGGTTCCGATGGGACCCACAAAGAAATCGTCAAATAAGACCTCCCTGCTGTATAACGAATACGTCGTTTATGATGTCGCACAAGTCCAGATCAAATATCTTCTTAAGGTCAACTTCAAATATAAGTATTAGGTTCTACTATTATTATATAAACCCTATTATTATATAAACCCTAAAGAAGTGAAAATTCTTGCGGGCGTCTGATAGCTGAATTCCACCGGCCCACAGAGGAATGGCATAGTCTAAAGTGGTGCAACCGTGTTATGGTGTTATCCATTTTATAGGCCACATAACAAGCATTCTTTATCCCATAGTTGACACATTATGGTTTTCCAAGCTTATCATCCAACAGAACGTAAAAAGTACACAAAAATAAAACGCGAAGCATGATGTACCACAAATATTACACATAATAATGATGCTTATTTAAGACAGTTAAGCTGGAGAACGGAAGAAGTAGTAATGTTGTATAATTTTATTTGTTGTATCGAAAACATGTCTTAAAGGACATCATCCTAAGGTTATTGTTCCAGTTAAGCTTCTCGTAGCCCCTAACGAAAAAAGATTCTTATAAAATCTTGCTAAAAAATACAGCATAGTCGAGTAGTCTGGTCGAGTAGTCTGTCATTAGCAAATTGAAAATGACTAGACAACAACAGATTAGGTACCAACTCACTATCTAAAGAAGGGGTAATTTTACAGAGTGACCCTTAAGTTAGTGTGACTATAGTACAGCCTCTGGGTGACTTTTACGACGCCTAGTCACGCGTGCGAAGCTCATCGAAGCGTAGAAACGATGACAATAGAATTAAATTGCTGGTTAAATGAAAAAATTGGAGAAAGAGTTAGTGTCTAAACATAGGAGCTGATAGAAGTTGCTTTGCTGACGCCATTATTATCGGATTTATATTGAACATATCATAACTTGTCCCTTGAGTTTGCTAGTTGTGCTGTATTTAAAAAATGTAATTCATGTACTGATAAGGCAAACATGCGAGCTCCCAAAGGAGTTTCTTTCTCAGTATGTTGTAACAGTAAATAATTTGCTCGGTTTTACATGGTGATAATAAAACCAGTAATACTTAACTGCATCAATACAATTTCAGCTTTTTTATTTACTATAAAAATGAATACTAGGACGGTCGTGTAATAATAAAAATAATACATAGCGTTCTATTTATTTTTATATACACCTGATATATTTTTACCTCGTGAAACAACAAAAAGCCCTTAAGATTTTCCACGTTACTCCTGCCCGCGCTTGTAGTAGACATGCAGTCTTTATAAGTCTATCGATGTAGATCGGTCTCTTATCGTCAAAAATGTTGGTATTTGGGTGGCTCGATAGATGCCAGTAGCTTGTTAAATCAACGCTATAGGTACATTATAAGGTGGACACTAGGTCCGCTTAATTCATAATGAAAAAACAGCTCAGGAAACCGAAAAAACATTATTAAATTGCCCCTTAATGGATGCATTGTAACCAACACGAACGCGCTAAAGAATGAATCAACACTAGATATGTCTTCTTGAGTCGTTATTTATCAATTTGACAACATCTCGATGATCAGAACACGTAGAACGGCACTATGTACTCGCATCATGTATTCAGCCTATCGTAAGAACGAGATTGTACAACACAAAAGGGTCTGGTAAGTATTGAAATCCTGTTTCGCAAAATAGTTTTCTAATCTATATGACCTCTTCTAATAAATTTCGTTCACTTGGAGCATTTCCTGTGTACTTCGTTGTTTTTCACCAGCAAAACGAATGACTGGAAGGCGAGCAACAGAGAACACAGAAAAAAATACGAAGTAATTAACTTTCTGTTGGTAGCTGTTCACTGGTGTTGCTTTTAGTTCAGTAAATTTTATTCATACGGTTCTAACTACCCATGCACTTTATACAGCCTTCAAATGGTTAAGAAATGTTGAGTTGGTCAACGACGATATTATCACGCTATACTTCTCTTAATTTGACCTCTGCCCTCTCACGTAAAAGATTTACTTACCTCAATTTATACACTTCCACTGACTTTGTTATTTAAAAATTATTTGGGACATTAGAAAGACTTTCATGAAGAAACAATATAAAGCGCATTCAAAAATGTTTTTCGCGTTGTCGAAGATTGTTGTCCGTGGTGTAGAGGAATCATAAGTGTTTATTACCATGGTCGACTGGATGGAAGATTGTGCCTTATGCAAAGGTTAAGACAGTTGTTTGAAATTGGTGTGCTCATATCCCGGTGATCTGTTGTTCGTTTGAAACAACATGCGGCACCGGACTTAGAGCTCGAAATATTTAGATAACTGGGTTTTTCCGACATAGCCTAGTAGGTTCCCAGTAATTACTTCAGTTGAGTGGCTGGAATTCGCTACTTCAAGTTTACATTAAGAATATTATGAGTATTCACAACAGCGATGGTGGCAATTTTCTTGGAAGTCTTTTTTCAGTTGCTATCACTGATAAAACTCATCTTGCATAGCGAAAACCCTGCGAAAAATTTTGGGCGCTTCCGCTTACGTTTAGTTACTCCAAAACGTATACTTTTGGGTTTGATTAGTATAAAAACTGAAATAGCACGTCAAAAAAGTTAATTCAATACCTTATTTGTCATTTTCGCTAACATTTGAAATGTATGAGTTTTAAGATATCGGAAAATTTCTCTTTAGTTGATGGAGTTCAGTATGTGCGTATTGTAAAATTTTCCATTGTACACTCTAACTGGTATATAGGCTTTATTAAAACATCCACTTAAATATACACATAAAACCGCATTATATATAGTAAGTCGTGCAGTTGCCTGTACGTACTGAATACGCTGCCGCTATATATATAGCAAAGCATTAGGATATAAATTCAGGTTAGTGTTAAGTCAAAACGGATGTTAAAAATAGGACAGTGTATAGACGAAATCGATAAAACTGGTGTGTGAATACAGATACCAAGGTGGATTTATCTTTCCATACTGAAGTTACTCCAACCAGTCTTCATTGAAGTTATAACAACCACAGTAGATTTGCAAGAATTGCGTCAGCTGACGGCGAAAGCAAGATTGGGCAGCACACAGGAGCCGAATCTACCAAAGACAAAGATGAAATACTTAGGCTGTAAAATCGTACTATCCGTACTTGTCGAGTAAGAAATTCATGTATATGGGTTACAACTGGTTTCTTTTCACAAATGGCAGATATGCTATGTGCATTTGACATTTTCTGACAGATTTTATTTACAGTAAAGACCCGTCGCTCGCCGTAGAAATGACGACAATTGCAAGGAATGCAAAAGAATCAACACAAATGTATTGGAGCAATCAATGCTGAAACCTGATTCTGATTAAGGCATAAACATTGTTTAATCGCATAATGACTTAAACTATTATATTATCTTATACTTGAGATACGTAGTCTGTATATAGGTTAAGATGCCATTTCTCGCTATATACAGACAGTTTATACGGCATAGCCATCGAAGCCAATATACGATCATTCAAGAATATGTTCTTAGTACTGCAGATGACAGGCTTTTCTTGGGTGAGTAGGCGAGATTTCAGAGAAAAATCGTTTGCTACATGTCAAACATGACATTTGCAAAAGAACTGGCTTTAGATTAAAATTTTCTATGCTAGTAAAAAATATATTTATTCCTAGGAATTAGCAGAGACCTCAAAGTGGAGATTTCGATTTCGGAAACAGTAGCGCATCACTTCGCCATCCAGAATATTTTTTTTTGCCTGTCTGCCTCCCTAGGTCCTCCAAACATTTCAAGCGTTTAGATTGTTTAACTATAATGTCCATTCAAAACTATCGTAGTTTTGGTCACTTGAACATTTTGAACCCTATTTCACGTCTGTCCTCTACTGTATATAAGCATTCAAAGTAATTATATTTTTGTCACTTTCAACGAATTTTTTTTATATTACATTGCACCCATTATCCACAATGAACAATGTTCGTATACAAAATAAACATCTTACCAAACAATAACTACTCCATTTGTTTGCACTGGACCGCTTTATTGACAACGTCTCACATTCAACATTTCCGCCCACTGCTACTCCTCCTTCAACGGGACACTCACGCACATATAGACCCGTGTTCGTTCTTATTTGTTTTTCTAACCTCGACACGTCCATCATGTGTGTCGTTGGCAGCAGCGCGCTTTTTTTTTTCATTCCAAACTCTTGAGTTTGCTTTTCAATCTTTTCTTTCTATTTCTTATCGACTCCGACCTGCTGAACCGCTCGCTCCTTGTCTCCGGCTCCGAGGTCCTGTTTCTTTAGAAGTTGCCGCTGCTCCCGACGAGCGCGGGACTCCTTTGTCTTGAGACGGCGAGCCTCAGCCTGGTCGTTAAGTTGCTTCGTACGGGCCTTTTCGGCCTTTTTACGGTGGATGTATTCCATAAGAACGCGCTTATTCTTGAATACGTTACCCTTGGATTTCAGGTAGAGTTCACGGTATAGATGCTTGTCGATCTTATTAGCCTCTCGGTACTTTCGGAGCAGACGACGCAGGACGCGTTGACGCTTCATCCATAAAAGTTTAGTCGGCATGCGGGCATTTCGCGTACCTTTCCTCTTACCAATGCCGCAATGACGTCCCTAAAAATTTTCCGCGAAACAACAAAATAACGGGATACAGTTCTATTATTTATAAACTCTTCGGTAAGTAGTTAATATGGTATTGTTAGTTAAGGAGTCCAAAACCATTTTTTCTATTTTATATTATTTTTTTTTATATTTTTGTATTTTATATTATACAGACTTGCCACTAATTAAAAATCAGTATAACTTATTATTAAGTTATTTGCTGCATAGTAAGAATAAGTAATATATTACTGGTTAGCCGTTACCAAGCAAATGGTACTGTTTTCTGAACGTGTCCCAGTCAAGGAAGACGTGAGTGCCTCGTGGCTTGTGTGCACAGAAAAATTGCCGACGCGTTTTTTAGCATAAAAAAAGAAGTGAAAAAAGCGAATCTACTCTTGCGTAGAACATACGTTTTTGTTCTAGAGAAAGTAGATTTGCTTGACAACGGCTGAACCACCAAAATGCTTATAGACCATGAACACATAATTATAAAAATTGATCTACATCCCACACATGGAGCAATTAGGTTTTGTTGACATCTTTTTCAAATATTAAAATTCTAAATAATAGGGGACCTTAATTATATATCATACGTCCGACGTGTTTCATGTGTTACGAGGCGTAAGCATGACTACCCCGAATAAAATGGAAAGTGGCCAATCGTCTTTTCTCCCCGTTAATTAGATTAGTTCAGTTCATTACTTGATGTTGTTCACACTATTATAGTTTATGTACACCTTCTATTAAACAACATCGAAGCAGAACTATCTCTCATATCTCCACCTCGATTAGATAAATATCCAAATACGTTTATAAAACACTCTTCATACTACTATTGCAATAAGTAAATGTTTCGAGTTTTACATGCGATATGGCCGTTAGCCATTCTATGACACCTAGGCCACCTCATGTGTCCATTATTAAAAATACTAATTGTTTCTAATTAATCGAACAAAAACGACCATGTAAATGCATAGGCCGATTAGAGATAGAATAAGGAAAACGTCTATCCGCACCTTCCTGCGAGCCTCAGCATTGCGTCGGCACCTGAAGCGCGAGTGAATCTTCACGGGTTTTCGGATGATGATACCGTTCCTATAGAGTTTACGGATAGTGGCGCGCGAGTTGGCGTTCGCAATTTCCGACGTTTCGTTCGGGTCCAGCCATACTTTGTTGCGGCCGCATTTTAGTACGGCAGCTGCCAAACGCTTTTGAAGGCGAAGGATGCTAGAAAGGTATAAATTGACGGAGATTCAAACGAGGAAAGACAAAACAAACATAAAAACATTAAGCAAATGACGACTATCGAAAAATTACGGCTAATATTTGCGTTTACAACGATTGCAGCTGTCACTTAAGTGTACGCGCATGCGACAGGTTTTCTTTCTATAGATTCCGCTTGTGTCTTAAGCTTATGTTGCACTGCTACAGTAACTGGTTGACAAGTAGGTACACGCGGTCGCAAAGACACTTCAGGTCTACTGCTGATACTGTGAGCATTGTTTGGCACCGGATTTATGCGAATGTGACGGCCCTGATGTAGTCTATAACATAGCGACCGTATCATTAAACAGCAACTCGAGGTATCCTGTAGCTTGGCACCGGACACCAACATCCGGGCAGCTCACTTAAACTGCGTGTTTGTTCTCCACTAGTTTCAGAAGTGTTTACTCGAGAAAACCGGCGTTGTTGGTCATAATATCAAAATCTCTAGCAGCGGCCACGTGGTGGGGGAGCTACGTTCATTGCGCAACCCTCCATTTAGCCCACTCGGGTGCAAAGTAGGTGAAATTTCGCACATTACGCCATCCTGAGACGAGATTTAACTACATTCGAAGTGGGGCAATGTGACCACCCCTACCGGCTAAAACGAAAACGAACAACGGACTTCTCTTTGCTGTTGTGAAGTGATCGGCCAACGCCAGCGCTGTCGTTTGGATTTGCCCTAACAACACATTGTACGGGTGCACCACGGGGTTATGGGGTTGAACGACCAGTGCCCGTCTGCCGCTAATCGGAAAGTCGTATAAACATCACAAAATCCTCAAGAATTCACCAGATCCGTATCAACGGACTGACCTTATTAATGTCGCGTCACACCCAAAAATCACATTATATATGGATGAAATTTGTGAAAATCCACAGATTTCGCTTTTACCTCATTTGGCACGCTTAACACCGCATACGAAAAGAATCTCGACGATGATTTTTCGAGCGGCCGTATTCTGAGGCCACATCGATCGGGGACCCTTTAGGTGGGCGGTACAACGTGGCGCCAATTTTCAAAATGAGCCTATAAAACAAGTTCAAATGCTTTTCAGCGAAAACGAACAAAAAAGCACTTCTTTTTCTCTTTGTCAACAGACAAACTAGCTGTTTATACATATTTTAATGGACAACTCACAAAAAATATTTATGTATTATTATGTCATAAAGAATATTTTAAAGTGCCGAACACATCAATTTTCAGCTGTTCCACCATAACCGCATTACAAGCCACCAGGCTAAGTCCTTCCGGGATAAGATTTCACCATTAAGTTGTCACGTTTTGAAAAACATATTCGCAATCTCCAGATCGATTAGTGTATTGTGTGCTTGTGAGCCGGTTTCGTACATAACGTCGAATCAGCTATTCCCAAGGTTCATATACTGGGCTCAGCGTTGGCTGTCATAGTTGAAAGCTTTTCAAATTTTCCCGCGACCAAACTACCCCTCACATTTAGTCCGTGTGCTTCGCTTCCGCTTTTCGAGGTGCTGTTGAGAGGAATACAACATACCCTCATCGTCTATAATGTCTAGGTATCGGGACCTATGATAAGAAGTGGCTATGACGGCCAACAGTAGTTCCGTAGCAGGGTGAAAGTAGCGGATGAACGAACCGTGGTAGACTGCGTTTTTTCCTTCGCTCGGAAAGGAAACATTTATTGATGAGACGGCCATCAATGTTGGCGAGGTCGTATGGCAGATTGTCGAACCCCAGTTAACCGATGATGACAACCTTTCGGTGACACGTTCGCGGGTGACAGAGCTACGATCTGTTATTACGAGATAAGAACCGAGGAGGAAATTCTACTTCTACTACCGAGGAGGAATGTGGGCTGGCTGGCTGGGTAGCTGGATGCCTGTTGGTTTAAGAGCACGCCAGCGAGCGGATCGTTGTTAGTGTTGTTATTAAATCGTCGAAGTTTTCAGTCCTTGTCATCGTGCTGGATGCTGAGCAACAGAGGGGTGCTGCGGGAGCAGTTGTTCTCGTGGAGCTCCGGTGTGGAGTACAGTGGAACGGAGTGTCCTCGTCAAAGTGTGCCCTTTCGGAGCAGTATCGTTGCTCCGGGGAAATAAGGATCTACTACTGTAAAATCTGATGAGAGTTAGACTTTGATTTTGATTTTATTTTCGCCAGTTCGTTTGGCCTTTTTCTTTGGATATTAACATGGTACGGCGCAATAGTCGTGCTGTAGTACCCGAGAAGTTCTAATAGTCCGTATTCCTTGCGGATAGACGAATACAAGAAAACTAAGGAGCTACAAAACGAAACACATCGTGAACAAACGGAACGCGAAATCATAACACAGGGATTGCTGATCAGTGTGCCTGATCTGCCACAACTAGTAGCCCACGACGACAGTGACTAGCCACTGGCGAAGCAGAATCTCCGATTGAGTTTCTACTTTCAAGAGAACGTCCTTAGGAATTCATTTTCTCTACTAATTTTTACGTTGAGATGTTGTCTCTTGGTGGAAGTTATCCTGGGGAAAAAGTTAATTGTAACTGAACTTGAACCGCGTGCGAGCTCCGGTTGGTGATGCAGTAGCAGCAGCAGCAGCAGCAGCAGCAGCGGCGGCGGCGGCGGCAAGACAGGAGGCTTCATGTGCAGGTGCCCCGACACATCGATTCAACAAACTTCCGTTTGGTCCACAATGGATGGAACGAGTGCATTATGTAAGTACGCTAAATGATACGTTGTTAATTTCCACTAGCGCAGGTGGGTAACGCATTCGGATCGTCCAAAATACTGGCCAGGTCTATTTACCACGAGAATAATGCGATACGGGGAAAATATACGAATGTGTATGAATACGATACGAAATTATCAAAAGCTGTCGCCATTGATCACTGAACCGGTTAGTTAAACGAACAGTGAATATAGGGAGAGTACCGCACAATGCTATGTAGTGTTCATGACAACTGAGTAGTGAATTATTTTGTATAAATAACAACGATACACGGGCGACTTTTTCCATTTTGTCCGGCGGACGTGTACGTGTTACGAAACCGTCAGGGAGGATCAAAGAAACAACTGGGCAAAGAACGGCCAATAGTTTTGTTGGGTTCTATTCGATACGATTTGGTTGTCTGTCGTTGGGTGGACGAGAGAGAGGCAGCTGAGGGTCTTGTAAGTCGACACGTTTCTGCTGGCTACTACTGTTATTGGTTAGAAGCCATGATGCCTTGGCTGACTTTTATTGGTTTTGCCACTTCCAGCTCATTCCGACCAAAAGATGAGAGACGTTTGTTCTTGTTCTCTTTCAACGTGTCGTGATCGCACGTTCCCGTTTCGGGTGACAGTATTTGACGGAAATACAGTGCGGTATCGATTCTGTGGCTTGATTTGGACTGGTTGCCGCTTATGCTCACCATGTGAAGATTCAGCCATAGAGAAATACAAGAAGAAACAAGGCGCTTCAAACGAAAACATGGTGATTTTTCAACGTCTTCGAAAGTTTCGTGATTAGCTCATTTGTAGCTATCGAATAGCAAAAGATTGTCAGCTGTTGCCGTCGCCACCGAGTAACAAACAGCAGCAAACGCAGACGCTTGCCATGGTAATTGTAATATTATCCCAAACAAATGCAGAACTAATAGCATATCTGACGGCCGCGTGGCAACGGATGACTATGATGCTGCTGCATAATCCTATGTTTTTTTGCTACCTATCCTATCGAACGGACCTCGGAATGTTTTTATAATTAGGACGTTGTATCTGTGTCATGCTGACACAGATACAACGTCGTAATTGTCCTAATTATTACACCTATTATTATACAACGTCCTAATACAATGTCCTGTTGTGGTCGTTCGGTGAATAGACTGCACCATGTGTATATATATATATATAATGTACGTATCGCACGTCAGTTTCCTTTTCGGCTTTGAATGATACTAGGTTCGTCGCTCCGAGTACAGCGTACAGGTAGAGAGTACGTTTACTGTGATTACAAGCTTAAACAAAAACTGATAATACTCACGTTACTATTATCGTAATTATCATTACCATACAGTTATGCACCTATCTCTTCGCGCTTGTTTGCCGCCCCAAATCGAAAAGCAGCTTTGTCGTGGGATGTATCTATGTTTGTCTGAGTTGTCGCTGTTTGTAACTGTCCTCAAATACATTGCTCTCCATTGCCTTTCACCGTCGCCCCCTTGTCTGTTTGTGTAACAATAGTTCACACTGCCACTAACCAGTCGTCAATTCCGTAGTTTCCCACAGCCCTTGTTGTTACCTGGACAGTGAGGTACTGCTGTACCTGCGTTAAGTGCTGCCTGTTGCATTGTAACGACGGGATGCATCTGTCTCATGTACACATGCACTATGTTATTGTCGTCGTTGTCGTTGATCTGCAGCGTATACGCGATATATCCAGACGCGTATCAACGCTGGTGGAAATTGTACTATTAGGGTTGTTGTTCTTCTTCTTGACAGCTTGGATACGAGCACTGGCGTCGCCTACTTTCGAACAACTAGGTCTCATAGAGCTGGCCGTAGTCGGCCAGGCACTGGTTTTGCCAGTGCGAATTAGAGTAGGACGCTGTAGGTGCGTAAAGAGATACGGGAATGCTGCTTAGAAGTTACGTGGTTTGCGGTGGCCCGCTCTTTGCAGATCGGCTGAGTTCGCCAGAGGTTCGCAGTCGCTGCAGCCTGTAATAAACCTGCGGACGGGTGGGACTAATGCAATGCTCATTCAATCAGCGCTAGGCAGAATTCGAGTCGTTTTGTCAATGGAGCATTTTCTTGACTTCCGTTTTGCTTCTACAGATTATCCTTGGACTAGATTGCTTCGCAGCTTTTTTGTGCTGTTATTAGTTACTTGCCTGTAGCAGTGGTTCCATTGATGAGAGCCTTGGCCTTTCTTTTGCTTTGCTCGCTCTTTCCCATTCTCTGTGGGTGTGAGTGTGTGAATCGTTCTGTCTATTTGCTGGCCGATACAGCCTCGGTAGACACCATGCTACCAAAGGTCGTGATACTACGAACCTATTACATAGTGGGTGAACATTGGGGCCTCCGAAGACATCTGTCTGGGTTCTGCATCCTCACAGAAGCTCGCTCTCTACGCCCGCAGGCAGTCTCTTGCAGTAGGTAGTAGTCACGGCGGCGCACAGTCTCTTTCTGCCTGCCAGGGCCGCTAGTGGTGATAGTGACGATGGAAGTGACGTTACTATCGGCACTAGTCGTGGACAGAGGCTTTTTCTTTGAAAGAAGTCAATGGTTGGTGCAGGTAATAGCCAGCAGAGTCGCTGTCATAAGACTGAGCTAGCCTCTGAGAGGGTTTTAGTACGAATGCGATTCCTGCTACTACCTTTGGTGTGATAGAACTCATGTGGTGGGCTTGATCTAAGATAAAGAAAGAACCTGCCGAATAAATGAAGGAGACAAAAAGGTTAGAGCGCGAACGAGAAAGAGCTATAGAGGCTATACAATGAGCAAGCGAATTCCTTTCTGTTTTAATGTCGAGCTGATATGAGAGCTCTTCAAAAGAAGGAATGGTTCGGTTTCAGAGTGACCTGCAAGGTCTTAGCTCAGAGAGAAGGCAAACGTTATAAGGAAAAAGTAGGAAAATTCAAAGACTTATTGCCTACAAGCCAGTTGGCGTCGCCTTCAAGACCTGCTTCGTCGTCAGCTCAACGACCATGCCATGTTTCCATGGCTGTGACATTTCTAGTCCAGTTCAGTGGATAACGCGTTGTATGTATGCACTAAATGAAATAATCCACTGGCTTGAATCTGAGCGCGGATACGTTCTGCTTCGCATTGGGGCGAACTTGTCCAGCGAAGTAATGCCTAACGGTTCATTAAGGGTTGTCCGTAGAACGCGAAAAACGTTTAGGCTCATTGGTTCCCGGCGTTTCGTCTAGGACAGCAACGACGCCACGAACTCAAGAGCTCCACAATCATGATAATGATAAACTCTTCATCAGCATCGCAACAATAGGCTATTATCGCATGTACGAGCAGATTCGCAATAGAGAGCTAACGAGGTGATGCGAGTACAAATGGAAGGGCAAAGGAATCAGCAGTTCCAGTAGTCGCTTGCGTAGAGGACGCTGTAACTTGAAGGATGAAATATGTTTAATAGAGATCCGACGATAATAGTAGCGGATAATCAGTCAGTGGTGCGTGTGTACGCGTATTTGCATTACTGTCTGTAAACTCAGACAGAGAAAGAAATGAGTGGAGAGGGTGAAATTGCAGAGATGGGAAAGAGGGATAGCAGACACTTCAAACGAATATAAGAGAATAGTCATTAGTTAGAGTGGCTGGTGTCAGTGGGTACGATCAACCAACAAACAATATATGTGATACGGGGTCGCGAACAGTTAGGCCAACTCAGGCTTGTTGTTATTGTCAGTGAGTCAATCTTGTTTTGCGTTAACTCTGATAAGCGGAATTAGAAAATTTTACGATCAATATATTTTGATGTAAAATGTAAGATACCAGTTACTTGATAACTGGTAACATTATCAGTAGTTACTTGATAACTACTGATAATGTTTTTTTTATTGCAGTTCTTCCCTTGAATGTAAAAGGTTTTTAACCAGTAGTGTCGAAAATGTGACTGATTATAAAAAAAAAAAAAAAAAAAGTAATATTACACACCTGTTGGATTGTCACCTGCTGCCTTTTTCTACACACATATATATATATATATATATTGACAGCCACATATGTGTGGTTGTCAATGCATAGCTTAATTACCTTTGTGTTTCATGATTAAACAAACACTGATAATAATAACAATAATACTGATACATCGCTGGATAGAAAACTTTCCGGCAGTTTTGCTTCAGTTTCGCTTCGAGTGGCGATTTGTTCCCATCTCTTCTATCATCCGACGTTTTGCTTCGTATATGTTTATGTATATATATATATGACTCATTGTCACGTTATTCTATTGACTCAGCCGCGTTTAACTCTGTATGGTACTTTGATTGGGCTTCAGTTGAGCAATAACAGAATGGGTTCATTGGTCAGCCCAGTGACAACAAGCGTTACTCAGCCATCCACTCACCGCCCCAACGACAGCAGTGCTGGCTCTGCTAAGTTACTAACCGGCCTAGGGGGCTTCCTGATGATATTGACAAGCGCATTTGTAACACATCAATGGACAGCTATCCCTGTTTTCAGGGTAATTTGCTATGTAACTAGAGGAGTGGCGGAGGGTGGTACAGGGGTTACAGTTAGGACTGCGTGGATAGGACAGAGCGTACTGGTAAAGACGCGTCTGACGACTATCAGCCACCCGCGCTGGCCTCCACTTTGCGGACGACGACGAGGCAGCAAAAACGATCGCAGTATAAGGCACAACGCGCTGCGGTAGCGGAAGCTATCGCAACTTCAACTAGTCCTACCGTGCACGCAACCGCTTCTCCAACGCCATTAGGTTATCGGCACTATTATTGCTATGATGTGAACCATTGCTGTAAAGCGGCAGGTACAGATCTACAGACAGGTAAATTGTTATAGGCATAAAGGTCCCCCGACCTAAGACGCTGCCTATACTGACAATGAAAGGGGTTAGAAGGAGAGAAGGCATTTCATCTCACGACCGGCTTTTGTCATTTTCACGTATGTATTAGAGAGATACGTGTGTGGGTGCGCAATGGTCAAGTGGCACATTGCAACCGTATGGAAGTATTATAACCAAGTTAAAGGTTCATAACAATAGTAGCACTTGGATACAAATCATTTTGCGTTACACGCCGAATTAGCGGCAGGTGCATTTGTTCTAATCTAGTTTAGATATTGCTGGAATATATTTCTGATTATTATTATTATTATATTATCATTATTAATATAATTATTCCTTACCTCTTGCATATCGATGTTTGACCGTTACGAAGTGCCTTTGTCATCTCGCTGTTAAAGATGCACTTTGAACTCACAAACGGATTTCTTAGAACGCGGACTATAAAGCTTGGGAACCGACTGCCAGCTGTGTATGTGCCTGTGAAGGGTTCTGAAGGGTCTAAACCGAATATACTAAGACCCTGGGAATAAAGGGTCGCAATCAAGATGGGACGAAACCATTCAACTGCGAATGTGCCTCGAGTAAGTCCGAGTGTTATCTTTGAAAAGTTCATCGAATGTTAAGCAGAAGCGGAAATGGTAAACGTGATCTAGACCAAACTTGTCGGTGATAGATGCAAATTGACCTGAACAGAACAACTGTCATGTACCTAATATTTGCAGAGAATATTTCTAGGCTTTAGTTGCAAAAGCTTGTCTAAATTTGGTTTAATAAGGTTAGATCCTTCATGTTTGTTTTTTTTATATATGAGGTTTAAGGCCAAGCTATAGAAATCCGAAGACAAGACAGTTCGCTTGACCTGTCTTCCCCTCTCGACAGGGCGCGGTGCCCGTTGTAGCGTAGCTCTCAGTACAAATGAAGGACAATTCGCTCTCTCTGCGACGTACATATATCCTTGCTTTTGGTTTTACTATTACGTGATGAGCCGTTAGGCGGTAGTTTTCTCCGTAAGAAAATACAATTTACGATAGAATGAGTTTTAATCTCAGTATAGGCCATGTAAGTACATTGCGTTGGTGCAAGTTATGGCTTACAAAGAAATGCATCGGTCACGTATTAGGCCGGAAAGGACAAATCGTTTCGCGCTTCTCATTCCACTGTTTATCAGGAGGTTTTCGTTTTGTCATCGTTCTGTCGACGGAAAGCCTTCTCATTGAATAGAGTTCTATGCTGCCAGCGTATTTCTGTGTTCGCTGCCAAAGAGACATATCAATATCCCGGCACGACCCTCGTCAAATACTGATAAAAATATCTCAAAAGCACTGGGATGTTCTTATACGTAAGTACGTAATTCTTCCCGATGCTCTCTGTCTCCCACGGTTCGATCGGTCGGTCGTTTTTTCGATTTTAACCGGGTTTTGCTTTCAGTCCGCTTCGGTGGGATTGGGGTCAATCAAAAAAGGCGGAATAAAGGTGGTTTCTCAAATAGCTGCCTAATTAATACATCGCAATCGTCTGTAGGCGTAGAGGTGATTTAAATCAATCGTTATTATTATTATTATCAATAGTAAAAACGTCAAAATAAGTATTGTATTTTAGACGACTGGAGGCAATCCAATCCAATCCAAAAGAAAAAAAATCCGAAATAAAGTGTTACAGTCTACGCCCGATTTAAAACGCAGGCCACGTTACTAAGTATTACCTGGTTTGGTAAACATATAAATTTCACCAGCTAGACATTGGCCAGTTGCTGCTCAATACACTGTTGTGTTCGACGAAATCACAACGGTATTCGATTTTTTCAAGATATTCTGAAGCAGTAGGAACATTTTTAAGCGGATCCATCTTTGTGCCATGAACGGTGAAAGCGAAAAACTCAATTTCTCTCGACGCGCCGTAAGGCAGTGGCTTATCTCATGTTGATGTAACACGTGCTTACACGTGTTATACGTGAAGAAATCTACCGGCACGGTACATGGACATTTGCGTTCCTAGTGAGGAAGATGTTATCTAAGTTATCCAAAATAACTAAGATGTCTAGTTGACAGATTAATTACTACTTTTACATTAATGTAGAAGCTTGAATTGAAGCCAACTATAGTTTATTCATTCAAACCGCAATGCTAGTTATCATTGAATATAGATAGGTTTCCGTGGCGGCAAGACCCTCAAGCCGCTGGATAAATACATGGTTAGAAGCGACGGCCAGTGCCCATTAGTCCTCACGTTAGTCACAACCTGTCGTATTCCGATACGCGCGCTGTCACACCTCGTTGTCCTATTGAAGCTTTGCCATGTTGTAGCTTTGACATAGACGTATGTACGATAATCATTCAACAGATAATGGAAGTATTTGTTTTCAATAAATCGAAACAGTTACCATTCTCATCGGGAATACACGAAGAGAGAAATGGTTATAGGACATCTTGACTAGTAGTTATATGTCGGTAGATACAAAACGTAGCCCTCGGTCGAAGGGTAGATCTAAGTTAGGCTGATGCAGAGCTCGTAAGAGACCTAAAGATCTGTGACGCTCTATGTGCCTGTGTTCACAGAAAACCGTCTTGGTCTATCGATTATTATTGTTCTTCATGCAAAAGGTGCATATGGATTCGGCTATGGCTGTTTATACTAATGATGATTAGAAGGCAGATATGATTTTTGCTCTTTCGAAACATTCGATAAATTCTAAGGAAAACAATCTAAGCGGCTAAGAGCTAGACGGTTCATCTAGAGAGTAATATGTGACCATATACGAGATCTAAAATATGCCACCATACCATACTCTTCTGAAAGAAATGAGACGCTGTAGAAATTGAGTTTTATGTTCTAACATGCCTTTAAAAATTGCATACATACAGCTCATAGAATAATCCGACTATTCACATTTTTATTCTGCTGTTCTCGGAAATATTTTGAGCTGCAGTTCGGTTCGACGGGACTGTGGCATAACAGGAAACGTCCACCGAAAAACAATAACCGACTGCCTTATTCGACGCAACAGGGTCAGCACCGGACTGAATCTGCTTGGCGTGTAGGAAACTGCCAAAGTTTCACTTTAACTAGTATACATGTATGTATGGTCTTGCCAAGTGATTTTGTTGAATCTTTGTAGCGATCTGGTGCCTGGTGTGTCATCGGACAACCGTACGCCTTTTTCGGGGTGTTGGCCTGTCAGGCTAAAGCGCGAAGACAGAATAAACATTCTGCTTCAAGGACGTGAGACTCGAAGCAGCTGTTTCTTTCGTGGGTGGCCGGTCATTGTCCTAGTCGTCATTATTGTTTTTAATTGGCAGCAATAACTAAATTGCTGTGACGCTTGCACCAAATGTTAGAAGTGGTAGTGAAAACTATTTCATGTTTAGGTAAACGATAGACAATACTAATTGGCATGCAAGATGTTTAATACTGAAGAAATTCTAGCCAAATTGTCGACAATTTGCTTTTCGTGGCTCCTAAACCTTCCCGATTAGAAATTTCATTGGACAATTTAATCGAATGAACAATACGACAAGGTTGGTTGGCTTTGCAAAATGACTGTGGTTCTTTTGTACTGCGGATGTCCGAGTCATTCGCTATATCGAAGAGTAAATACCACCGCTAGTAGTGGCTAGCGGAATTCTAGAACGAAAGGTTCTAAATGACCGCGTATAGTTAAAAATGAAAAATCTTTGAGAGCAAGTCGCTTCACAAGCGCATACCATGAGTTTATCAGCAAGTTAAGTTTATGACATGCAGTTTCGTACTGCAGTGGGTTAACTTCTTCATACACATAAAGCCTGATGTCAATGGTGAACAAGGGCTAAGCATTTGTCTGGACGTTGCTAAAAATCAGCACAAGGGTTAGCATATTTTTCTATATCGTGCAGCAATTAAGAAGCACTGGTATCTTTTGTCGTAAGAAACACATTTTCAACAAGGAAGGAAAGATTTCGCAGACGATATATTAGAGACGATTATAGTAGTTCTACAGTGTGAGGATTTTTTACATTTCTGCGTTGTCGTGCTAGGGGACGTTAGTCCATGAAATTTTACATTCGTTCGTTTGTATATAAATTTGCTTGATGGTTGCGAAGTAGCATACGCATGGCAGTATTTCGAAATATTATAAGAAATGGCCGGTATAACAATTTGATCATCGCGGAGGATTTAGCAATTGGCTAGCTGTTCTAGCGTATCGCCCAAAAGAATTAACAAATGGCATTCATTCATTAAGCATCGTCATAATTCATGTACGTGATGTCTAAATATAGCGTACGGGAACGACATGCGGCACTCAGCGAGCGTTTAAAACATTTATATTGTGTTGAATATGATCAGTTGGCGATATAAGCCACAGTGAACGTGGCAGCTCTCCTGCGTGTGTTTGAAAGGGCTCCAGATGTAAGCACGAGCTAGTAGAACTGTCGTGAATACATTTTCATTTAGTGAGATAGCTTGAGTAATATAAGATTATTTCCGACGTTTTGTTGTATCGACGTAGCGGTTATTGACAAACATCATAAATCAACTCTTAAGTCTACACGTGGAAATTACATTACCTGGCAAGGTAAAGACAAGCTTGAAGATCTACTTGAAACAAAATATCGCTTGAGATCCTACGGAAATCCTATGATCAAAAAACATACCTCATATAGCTTTTTAGTAGATCAATTAGTCACAGAGTGAGCTTGATGTTTTTGTCAGCCATCATTAGGTTTGTAGTAGGTTATAGGTGGTATGCAATAAGGTATAGGTAATCGATACTTTTATCGGTTCCTCATTGCCAAAGATTTGCCCTCGAGGAAGCGTCACCGTCATCAAATTTTAATCAGCATTACCCTACGCACTTTACCTGCGCATACGCTTGTTCGCCCTACTAATAACTTGATAGCATGACAAAATACTCGCTCGAATCACTATCGTTGTTGCTTTTAGCCCCGCTATAATCAGTCCCATACTTATACCAGTTACCTCAACCGTGATACATGAGGACTTAGACCTGAGCTTCGGTCTGTGGTTAAATATTCACCTCTTGCCCTCCTAACAACAAAGTCAATTTAGTAGCCTTTATACCGTTCGTTTTGAACCGCTTCAACACACCTGATCTCCGATTACCTTGCCCTTTAATTGTCTTTATACTTTATAGTTGTCCAGTGGCAGTCCATTGGTGCATCTCGGTTCGCGCTGTCTAGTTCACTCGCCATGGCGCCGCAACCAGGTGTCAACCAGCATGAAACAACGCAGCCGCGCGAATTCGATACTTCGCAAAAGCTTTACTTGGATGAAGCTCCAGCTGGCTGTGGCAGAAGCATTGGCTGTAACTACAACACTAACAACTAGTGCAGGGCGGTAATATATCTGTGGCAGATGAACAACAAAACGAAAAAGTCCCAAACTATTAATACAGGCAAGGTGGTGTTGTCGTCCGTACCGCCCGTTTTGATCCGCTTTCATAGAGGCGCTGTGCTCAAAGTGCCCCAGGCCGCTGCCCATGAGCTGGAGCGGAGCACCTGTATCACTCCGCTGCCCAGCAACTGTGGACAGCAACAAAACAGAGATAAAACTGTGTGTCCGAGGAAAGGACGAAGTAAATCGTTTGAGGGCCCGATACGACGGCCTGGGCGAACGCGCTCGGTGACATGGCACCACATGCGAAAGATCAACGGAGAGATCGCGCCTTTTTGACTATGGCCTGTGAGCTCTTGTAGGAGCTAGCGTGTGTGAGTGTAGCCTACTCAGCCCGTTCCGTGAGCTGGACTGGCGGGTCCGCGTTCTTCGGTTTTTCCCTTCTCTAGGCCAACGAAGATAATTCGTCAGCTTAGTTATGTTGCTGCAGAAGTGATTAGCGATATGTGTTAAAGAAGTCGTTCCTTTTCTCCCGTCGGGGAAAAAATAGTCCTACACGAAAGTCTTTGCGATACTTTTTCGAAGAGCGGAAAAAGTGTGTCACAGCAAAATATAAGAGGTTGCTCCCATTGCTTTTTCACTTAGCGTCTGCATGGAAAGGACAAAAGCTTAATAAGCTAGAATGAATACTTTGCTTTAGAATGTAATGTCCTTGTCGCTTCGTACTTTTCCAGTAGCTGTGAACTCATCGGGGTACTCGCGAGTATCCAGATAGATAACGGCTATGAATTAACTAACGAAAGGAACTAGCAACAGCAGGTATTGAGCGTCCATGGATGGCTGAGGAACAACAGTCGCGAATGAGCGGGGATTCGATCGAATTTTAAAAAATCAGATTGAAGTTGATAGCAACGATGGTGGTCAAATAGGTAACGGTTTGCAAGAAATTTTTTCCTCTATGCGTAGCTCGACTGTTTTCACTACAACGGATCAAACCCGAGATAGTCTCATGGACGTGTAATCAGCAGTTAGGGATGCTTCTTCCTTGCGGTTGGAATGCATGGTGAAATAATGGTGATTTTGTTTTGACATGTTCTGGCGTGTGACGATGAAGTTTTGTCTGCGGTCGACTACCATAAGCATTAATCGCTTAAATTGGTTAAAATAGATTTGAATGATGTGTGACAAATCAAATTCGGGCAAAATGTTCAGCCTTACCACCTATTATGGACGAGAATTCCTATTTACTTGATATAATATTATACCACACAGTATTGGGTCATCGCATTGACCAAGGGCAGCCTCAACGAAACCCACAAAAATACTGCACCGTAAAACTGGCTGCGTAAATTTCGGCTGAACATAATTCAATATCGACTGTGAATATTTGCATAAATGGTGCGAAGTTTTCATAGCCGTGTGAATGACTACTACATTGTCGGGGTTCTGCCAATCGAAGTAGGTCATTACATAGCTTTAGCTCGGACTCCCTCTCCGGTGAATATCTTGGTGCTCATCATGTATCGCGAACAGACACACCATACATACATGGGCGGTTACGGACGCATCGGGCCCGTTGAGTGAACACGCTTACGAAACAGGGCTAATGCTGCGTAGAGGCGTGTTTCGAGGACATTCATAGAGTTTATCTGTTACCATGACAGCGTTGTTGGCGCGTGAGAGATCTATCCGCAATTGGAGTATCTGTCCTAGACTTTACTACGATAAGATTGCTGTTAGAGAAGACGGCTAGTTACCAGAATGACTAACTGTAGACCGTGCGTAAACCGAACATTGATTGTGTGGGCTGTTTATGTTGGTACGTTTTGTTTGTTCAGTAGATACGAACATTTAAGTATAATCACTGTGTGGGTTTTTTTGTTATGTCGGGGGTTTTGCTTTTATGAACCTTGAACGATATGTGAACAACTTATCAATGGTGGCTTTGACCTGTGGCATTAAGGCGGTTAGGCTGACTGATAGCTCTGACCAGTGCCAACCCCATTCTAATTTGGCTTCTTTATGGTTCACAGGATTCGACAGGTACAAAAAACATATCGATATAAACGAAAATACTTTTTTCATTATCAACTGAAAAAAAGTTTCTATCAAGCGGACAGGAATAGGCCAGCTTGCCTTTGCAAATCTAGAGTAGAAGCATCAGCTATCGGTAATCTTCTGCCTATTTTACCCTTCATAAAAATTGGGTTTAGCCGAATCGATCGAATGCCAACTGGGGTCCTATCGAACTCAGTAGTGGCGGCATTCAGAGGAAAAATGCTACGTCTCCGAACATTTTTCGTGGTACTTGCGTAGATCACTTCGAGATCACGTGTGGTTGTGTGTGTATAGAATAGAAAAATACGCAAGAACATGACCCGTTGGGCGCATATACACTAGTTCTTACAACAACATGCTATACCTTTTGAAGTACTTATCATTCCTCCACTATAATCGATCCTCTTCGCCCGCGGGACGAACTAGGCAGCTTGAAACCAAGTTGGGCACATGCGAATTGGTGTGGTCTCGTGCCTGAGAATTTTATCGTGAAGTAGATGATTATTGTACTTCGATGTTTTTCAGGGATGCGCTAACTAAATCGGAGGGCGAAGCAGGGTCCATAAGCGACCTAGGGCGTCGCTACACTCGATGACATTACAACACGTTGCTGTACAAGGTATTCACCACGCACAACACCGAGGTAGCAATGAAACTCACATCGGCCCAGCCAAAAATCTTGAAGGAAATCGCAACGACGAACGGTCGCTCCCGCTATCTTTTTCAGTAGACTTCTTATGGTCGCCGTTGGAAGTATACATTAACGCCAAATATCTGCAGCAGAGCTCCGCTAACAGCCGTGACCGAGACGGAGGCTTCCGAGGACTTTATCGGTAATCCTGAACCTGAGCAAGAGGGCCTGTCTTCTGGCAACTGCTTGCGATGGATATTAACAGCGCTCGGGTCGAGGAGCTCTCTTCGTTAACAACTGTTGGCCGCGAATTGGCCGAAGCTATCGTACGAGCGCGGACGGTAAAGCAGCAGTCGTTTCGAAGGTAAAAATACATGCCTCGTATACGTTTATTTGATGTGGTTGATTAACGATTTGACTGCATACGGTATAATATTTGTAGAACAATTCCAAAGAAAAAAACTGTTCATACATATGTTATATGCTTGTACGATTTACGAACACGTGAATGCAACGACTGTTGAAAGTAGACCAGAATTTGGCAGATGGATAACTTTGAAAAAATTAATCAACCCACAGAATATTGAATAGTTATTCTTGGAACTCGTAGCTTTCGGCCATTGATTTGTATAATACAAACAAAGCTCGGCTAAGTTCCACACCATCAGGTGCAACACTCTGCGGAAACCTAGGTGTTGAGGGGTGGTAGCGTTGTAACAAAGAGCAAAAATTCGCGTGCATTGCAGCTCTACCCTCCTTATTTATTCGATTTAACTAAACCAATCGTCTTTCATTGGTCATCTGACTTCGTTCTGTCTTCTACACAGGTTGGAAGATCTGATTAGTGTCACCGGTATTACAGAAGATTTCATTGAAGTCAACCGAGCTCATCTCATATGCAGGACTCCGGCTGTTTCAGCGCTCTCAACGCGACCCTGTTCATCCGAGTCAGCCTTGGCCCTTCTCGGGTCTGCGAATACCAGTCCGCCAATTTCTCACGGGACACGAGGCCAGGGTGATCTCTTGAAGGGCAAGTACGTGATTGCCTACCCATTTAAGCGCTCTTACGGTGGCCATCGTCTGGACCCAACGTAACCTAGCCTGATTTACCGATATGTATTAAGAAGAGTCTGATCAATTAGCACATAGAACGTAGATATGTTTGCGCCGTTCAGGCTTCGTTTCCATGGACACAGCTGAGCCAATGAAAGTTAGGTGTTGACACCATTTTCACAGATTCTCCTGTTCAGCCACTGACAGTTCGCAATTGCTACCTATATGTCACAGAAATACGGCGTCTTAGACGAGCTTCATCAATATACGTATATACCTGTTTCCTAATAAACATTGTCCTTACGACACATAAGACGTTGATGGTTCAACATTAATTTCTCGATCCGTGATATTTTTTGGCTTACACTGCACACGCGAGACAGTTTTGAAAGAGTAGCGAAATTTCTTGCGTAACGTTAAGATCATTAAGCGCTTAAACTGAGAAAAGTTCTTCTACGAAAGACGTCTAAGTATAGAAGGGGTATCCAGGACAGAAGATTTTGGTAGTTTTTGATACACAAATGCGACAAGTACTTCCGCGCCACTTGTCAACGACCCCATACAAACGGTGAACAACAGTCCTAGGGTCCCAATGCACAACATGAGAGGTAATAAATGTTAATAGATGATTTGAAGTCATAGCGGTTATCACGAAACAACGAAGTTGATCGAAGGGGACATTTCATGCGGGGTTACTGTGTTTTAGGGTAGAGCTCCGACTATACTATTGTAGACACCCAGCTTCCTCCGTTGACACGATGAGCTTACTAATATTCTTAAGTATGCTATGCATAGAGTTCTACCACTGTACTTAGTGCAATCTTGCGCTAGTGACCTGGTGCCCTTAATACATACAGCCGAACCTGTATCCTATACAAAGGTATTTCGCAAAGTTAATTCATAGCAACATGAATGGGGAATCTAGTAGCTCTACTGGAAATACAAAAGCCAAGTGTCGAGCGTCTTTGAAGGATCGCCTGAAGGTTTGTACCGATTGACAAAAATTCTGTTTTACTTTAGTTGGTTGTCATTTGTTCGTTATTTTCTTGTTCTGTCGTTTCTGGTGGGTTTTTGTATTGTTCGTGCTGGTGTCTCTTCGTGGCGGCGGGGGGTTATGCCTCGCTCTTTCTTCATCCCGGCTTGTGCAGTAGTCCTGATGGTGACGAGGTCACCTCGTTAGCATCCTCTGTGGATCGGCTGCTTACCTCCCGGATAGCCAGCGATGATGACTCTCAACGTGAAGACCGTTCGGTACCCGGCGATCATATTCAAACAGCATCGCAACACAAAAATCACAGGCTTCCATCAACAACGGCAGCAATGGAAGATGCAGACAGCTCGAGCAACAAGCCATCTACATCACTGTCATCGCCCTCATGTCTATCGTCAAATTTGCCCTCGGGCGGAGGAGCAGCGGCGTTCTCAAACTCCGGCACAGCCCACGTCTATACGTGTCGTAGTACGATTACTAGTAGTGCAAATAGTAACCACACGATTAGCAACAGTACAGAACTGTCACCGCTGCAGCCCGTGCAGCAGCAGGTAAACAATGCTGACAGATACAAGTGACCTAAATATCCAAACAGAAGGTTTCTAGGCAGTAGGAGATTTTCGCAAATGTCAAATAGACCTTCCCTCTGTTACAGCGATAGAGTACTAGTATTTTATTCTATATTATTATATATCCTATAGTAAACGACCAACGAGCATTTTATCGAATACCATGGAAACAGGGGGTAACTGAGTGCGCGCCACAAATTGTAATTAAAAGTTTCGAAAGAAGTTGAAAAACCACGTGAGAATTATTACTGTCACTGTAGAAGATAAAATGTAAAAAGGGCATTTTAAGTTTCGAAAGGGCAGTTTGTTGAGAGATACAACATAATACTATTGAAATATGCAAAAATTGCATATATATATATAATATGCAGGGGTTTAACTTTTTAGCTGATGGAATTGGAAATCGTTAACTTGTTTTATACCGAAGTCGCATCCGTTCTACTATCAATCAGTAAGTATGCTAGTTTTAAATAAATGCAACTAAATCGTAGCAAGCATAGAATTTCTATCTTTAAGTATATTCTATACTCGATAAAAACTAGCATAAGGATTTGTCTACAATAGTATAGTTTGGTTCCTGATTACATTTCATTGGCCCTCACTTTGTATGTAGGTGTTGTCTAAATTTTTGAGAATTCGTTGCTGAGTCCCTTATTTGACACGAGCTCGTATCTAATCAGTTGTTAGTACATAGAACACAATCCCGATTTTTGTGCTTAATACTGATTTGTTTGTCACAGGGGTCAGCTGACGATAGCTCAAATGGCACAATTCTTCCCCCGCCAAAAAGAAAAAGCGACAATCTCGCCATTCAACAGGCTCATCCACCAGCCAGCAAGAAAGTCTGTGTTGTGAGAGGACGCGAACTCGAAACATGGTTGAATCAATTTGATTCCTGGTAAGTAAACTTGCTATGCTTATGTGTACTTCGTAGCAGATTTTGTATATATTTTATAGCATCCGTGAAGAAGATACAGCCATATTTTATTTACGGGCGAATCTGCACAAACTTATAGCCTGCCAGAAGCCTTCGATTTCCGGATGTAATGTGCTTTTGGCTAAGTAAAGTACCTTATGGCTAAGTATCTTTCGAAATTAAATTTGTGCAGGGAAACTGGGCAGTCCTTTTGTATCCTGTTGACGTGCTAGCCGAATATTGATTCGAAATGCCTTTAACAGGGCCTTATATTTCCAACGTATCCACGGATATCGAAAGATCATATTTTGCCAATGCAAAGACGTGCAACAAAGCCTATTGCATGGCAATAGATAGGCACGCGTTAAATTGCCTTAAAACGCGTTAAAAATGCCTAGAAAACAACAGTAGTAAAAAGAAAAAAGATGATTGCGTATTAGCTAAGTTGCGCTGTGATTTGGACGAGGTGTTTGCCTGTTTTCTTCAGAAGTATTTCGTGGAATTTCTACTTAACACGAAAAAAAGCATATTTATTTGAAGGCATACTTAATTGGGTTATTTGTTCATCCCCTTTTTCGTGAGCAAAGAACCAAGCTAATGTATATACTGCCGCATATATTCATATTGAAATAGCTTGGACCTCGTTTTCATAATTTTCGTTGTTTTTTTTGCCAGGTTTCAGTTGTTTTAGGCTGATACGAGTAAAACGTGTGGCATGAAACGTACGTCTGAACGATAGTTTAAGCAGTACACGCTTTAGCGGATGCTTTTTATGAACGTGTTGCCGTCTAAAACGTGGACAGCACCTACAAATGAAACATACATTTAAGAAAGTTACATTTAAGCAGCCACGTGTCATGGTTAGGCAACATTAAAGAGGTTAAAATATCCTTTAAAGGCTATTTGTTGGTTATGTTAAGGGCATGGTGAGTAACAGCAGACAAGAAAAAAAGCAGTTTGCTACGTCTATGCTCGTTTTGTGAGCCATAATGTCCATGAGGTAACGAGCGTCCCCACCTACAAACAATTATGGCTTTATTATAAGGTATCGCTTACCTCAGGATTTGTCTCTTTGCGTTTGTCGCGCGACCCCTAAAGGTGTCAGCCGATATGCATGGCCAGTAGTTGTTACAAAACGAAAAGCAGTTAACACAAGAGAGCCAAAGCGCCATGCGGGGGTATCGTAAGGTGCTGGCGATTAATACCACATTGCTTCGTCATTCGAATGCGGTAACCGCAATGAAACACCTATAGTACCAGTGTAGGAAGTAAAGCAAGAAGTCTCTAATTTGTATTGAGATAAAGATGTATGTTTATCGAGACTGTCGCAGTTACAAGTCTCGTTTGAGATGTCAGTAGCTGCAAGGCTCAACTTTTTTCAGTTTTCAGAAGCAGGCGCAGTGTCTGCCTTACGACCGTGGCGGGTCAAGCGATTGAGATTGTTCCGAGCGCAGTAAAATAACCAGAAAAGATGTCATAGACAACCAATCATCCGGTAAATCATCCCGCTGTGGAAATGGCTAGCACCGTTCGACATACCCTGAGGTACTGCAGGCCAAGACAAATGTCTTGTCGTCACCGCGTGCTAATTCCTATTTGCAGCGAGCAGGTAGCTGATTCAGTCAGCGGAGATAAACCTAGATTGTTCCTAGCGAAGCTGGTGCCATACGCACCTCTAGAGGCTTCGCTGGTTTTGCGGTCCCTATCCTGAAATCAGAGCAAATGTTAGCTTTTTACACGCTTGAAACGCGTATGCGATTGAGAAAGGATGTTTTAAGATTTGTTTGAATTCCAGTAGGAATAAAACTACTAAAAACATATGCATTGTGTCTGTTCAAAAAATCGTTAACGTCTGACGTAGTTAAGCATTGTATCATGGGCTCAATTGGTTCTCACCGATAAAGACGAAATACACCTACGGAGCTCCGCCTTGAACCTAGACGATCTCTTCAATAGATTTAGATCTACACATTACCACAAAAGTACACTTGCGCTTGATGCCTTCTGGCATTCTAAGTAGGTGTAAGGGGCGGAGGGGCTTAACAACTGAATCTTGCACGACCTCTAATTGAAAAACTAGCTAGCGTCCATATGCGATCTTTAATTCTATTAGCGTATCTGGTGCATTACGATCAGTTACGAGAAATGCGCCAATGTGGCATGGCGGTTTCGAGAAGAGTGGTTCTTGGATTGAAACAACGAATAATTCCTCTGCGAAATATGTTAAGCGTTCGTGGGCAGCGATTTGGTGACATATGTGAACATGTTGCGTTTCAGCTAGTCAATGGAGCACGGAGAATGCGATCAGTAAAGCTGAAACCATTCCAGGATGTTTTTCTTGGGAAAATCTTGATACAAATGTGCAAGACAGACGAAGACTTCGCACACGAAAACAGCCCATGCGACAAGTAGTGCCGTTATGTCGTCGCTACGATGTGAAATTAACACATTTATAGTCTGTAGGTGTAAATGGGCGAGAAAAAAAATCAAACATGTGACATTTGCCTGCTCTGTAAGTTGCAACGATAATAATAAGTAGCATCAGTCTATCTCATTGCTAAGCAGCCGCGGGAAGTATCGGCTAGGGTTGAAATAACTCAATGACTTGAAGTGAACCACCTGCAGCAGGAGATGTCAGATAAAAAGAAAGACGTACAATTATTCAAGAATCTCGATGCAAATGATAACTACTGTAAAGACTTTGTATAAAGAAATGTTATCAGTTTATCTTAATAAAGCAAATTAGCACGGGGTCGATAAGGATGTTCTGCCCTTACTGGCTTGCTTCGTGCGCTAATTGAAGGGCAGTGGCCAAATGCAATACATTTCAAACATGTTTACATGTTTATGCAATAACTTGCTTTAATAAGATTCTAGAAAGCTGTCCTGAAGCCGGTTGGGGTTTGTGGCAAGAATAATAACAAATGAGGCAAGATCCGATAGTAGCCCAGAATTCACACACTCATGGTAGTAACCGTTCGGCTAAATGCTCGTATTATGCTTTTTTTCTAAAATTTCTATGCAATATTCACAGGTCCCACGGCGAACGGTTAAACGCCCTGGATTGCCTCATGGCATCTTGCACCGCGTCACAGGTTCGTCACGTCATGCGTGTGATTGAGCCACAGTTTCAACGTGATTTTATCTCTCTGTTACCACGAGAGTTAGCGTTGCACGTTTTAGGGTTTCTGGAGCCTCGGGACCTTCTACGGGCCGCACAGACCTGTCATGCATGGCGGGTTCTAGCCGAGGACAACATACTTTGGCGAGCGAAATGTCGCGAACAGGGGATCGAATCTCTACCACAAGGCATTCCCGTAAGCGAATAATTCGTTTTTTTGGCTTTCAGCGCGAATCATTTAGCTATTGAAACTAATATTAAACTGGTTAGAATAGCTATTGACGATAGCTGACTTCACTTGAATATAAGCAGGTTCTCAAGGCGTCGAAGGTTTAACCCCTTGCCCATGCTATTATTGTCCTCATTTATTTTTCTATCAAAGTTAAGTTTGTTCGTTTCCGCTGAGCTAAGATATTAGCTTTATTATATTAGATTATATTAT
>NW_019211455.1:43443579-43448628 GCF_002443255.2 Varroa destructor | reverse complement strand
TTTTATAAGTTAATCTGTACCTTGCTATTTATGTGGCTATTACGCGCATGATCGGCACCTTCCAGCGTAACCCGCATTTTTATAAGAATTAACATTATTTTTTTTTCGAACTGTGAGATATATGTTACGCTTCTGTATGCTGCCAGCAATTAAAATAGCAGAATTACAAGTCTATCGATTGTTGTCGTTGCGACGGAAATCTTATAGCGGTTACGCTTGGTTAACCGGGTTCACATGCTGGCCCTCGGTCAAATGAACAAATCACTAAGCGCGCGGCCAATTTTTAACTAAATAAACATCGGCGACTTTTGTTTGTCGAGGTCTGAAACCCGTCATTACAATCAAATACTGGAAAACAAGGAGAAGCTCATGTGTGTGGCTGAAGTACCCACAAGCTACCGAATCTGCCAGCACCTTTCACGCGCACAAAACAGCTTAAAGGTTCGCGAATTTCTAAGTTCCACAGTTGTGCCGGTAAACGATGATGTCATGACATCTTCGACGATTAGGCGAAAAGAAGTAAGATGGCCAATTGAGCCCATCAACATTTACCGGCGCTGGCCCGCCGTATTAATCTGAACGTTTAAAGTGCTATCGACGTTCTTTGAAATGAGGGTGTTGCTTTGCACAGCTACGAAGGGATGAACTTGTATCTCGCAGAGCAGTCCTGAAGGCGTCATGAAAACTGATGTTATTTAAAATTCTTCTGAATAGCGGAAAAGAAATGAAGTACAGTCATTTTCCTCCCTAAAATCTTAAAGGCGGGGCTGGTTCTACATCGCCTATTTTGTTCATTATAGTAGTGCATAATAAGACTTTGACGTCTTTTGACGTTCGTGCTGGTCAGAGTTTTTGGAAATCGTTTTTTAAGCGGATGCCAAGTTACGAAACTGAATGTTTTTAAAGTAGCCCATGGAGTCTTGTGCAGAGAGGGACCTTATGCTCTTCTCTAAGGCCGGTAATACGAGGCAGTAGGGGCATTCAGCAAGACTGATCATCAGTTCAAGATCAAGCACATGTAACGTGCTATTCGTAGCATAATAACTACTTTCTAGCACCTGAACTAACAATTATGACTTTTGATGCAACTCTGCCGTGTTTTTAACCTGTCTGCATGGGAATTTCATTTGTGTGTTGTTGATCTCAAGTCTCTATCTGGTTTCAACCTTTCAACTGTCGACCGGTGAGATTATGCGTGTTCTCTTCCACGGGAACATATCTTTGATCTCGTTATTTACTTTTTCGATCAGAACTGTAAAGCAGCAAATAACATAGTTGTTAAAAAAGCGGCTCACGAGAATGTGAAATTCTCGGTTCTTCTATCCTTCATATCATCGCGCCCCGTTTTTAAGATTCGATAGTGTAGCTATAAAGCTGGTCTGGAAGGTTGTCTCCAATATTAGCAGGGGAATGAAGCCTTTAGGGGGCGTGAGAATCCTGGCAGCTGAGAAGGGCAGGAGCTGGAAGATGTTTATCCAAAAACCATGGATGACAATAACACGAGAGGGCTCAAACAGTAACGTCAGCCAGCTCGACCGGACTTCCACAGTCGAACGTTCCAGCATTCGGATCAGCTTAAAAAAAACGTACTTGAGAAGCGCCGTTTCAGCGGAGCGTCATAAGTTGCGGAAAGAACGCTGCATAGAAGCTGTGTGCAGGATCCTGATGGCCGACGTAAAGAGGACACTAATCACGCCGCAAAATCCACCGTATGCAATGGCCGTCAATTTCAAAGCAATCTTCCCTTTGGTGGTTAGGGACAAAATTGTGTTCATACTGGGCGAAGTGGGTGCCTCTGTGAACTTACTCAGCTTTCTCGCTGCGGTTCTACAAGAGAACGGAATAATCATCGACGACGCAACAGCCGAACTCCCGTCTTTTCCACAGACAGTTGGTCTGCCTCAAGGAAAGAATTAAGGCCCACTCTTATTCTTTATCTTGCTAAAAAGCCTATCTGATCGAATAAAAGGGCTAAGGACGTTAATCTAAATCAGTTCAAATATATTTTAGCGGGTAACGTTCTTGCCTCCTAATTAGGGACACTTTGTGATGTAGGCTCGAGCTCGGTCGTAGACATATTTCATTTCGTGTCCGGACCCAGGCTTATGATGGAATGCTTAATGTGGATATCAGAAGTACAGTGCAAAATATAAATGTCGAAATCGCGGGTCCATGTGGCAGTCATAGGTTTGGAAGTGTAAACTTGAACGGAACAGAAATTAGGTTAAGAAAGCCGCCGTTGACATTTTATATCTTGCCAGGTTACGTATTTTCCATGATAAATAACCTTCGTACTTGGATTGCTCTTCTTCGCGATCAACAGATGTTTCATTGTGCAAGTCACCGAAAGATACAAAAAGGCAGTGAGGGCCATACGAGCGATCTTATCGTCGTCACTTAAGTTACCGTTCTTAGGTTGTGCGAACTTAAGTAGCTCCAATCGTAGTGCATAAAATACGTGTCATTCGGGAAAACTTTGAAAATTAGGTTGCGTGTAAGTCTGGATCCTTGGAAGTGCCCTCGGAATACACATAGCGACTTGCAATGCGACCGGCCTTCGCTGTCCGACAATCTACGTAGACGCTCTGAGCTCCCAGGAACGGAAGCCTTTAAGAACAATCTTACCAATCGCTCAGACTGATTTCATTACTTCGGGTACGATGGGGAACAATGAGCGGGAAAGAACGAACCGGCTAAATAGACATGTGATCGCTATCTTGTGAAAAGTTTGTTAAGGTAGAACATAGATGATGGCATCCATTGAAGGCGTCGCCTAACATAACTCGCATATGCGTACTACGCATGCACTTTATCAATTAAGATAAATTATTTCTTTTAGCAGCTACAGAACATCGTAGATTATTCTTTTACTATAGCTTAACATCCCGCGTCTTCAACACGCCGAAAATGAACAGGAACTATTCGCCAGAAGATAACTTTTTTTTGGATCAACGGCTCAAATGACTGATACAGGCCAGACTGGACTAGTACTGTCGGTTTCAAGCACCTATCTCTATCAGCCCGGATCCTCACTGAGCTAAATAATATTGGAAACAAACAGCTGCGTCCCGCACAACTGAAACGTCAAATGAATGATGACAACGCGAGTCAATTGTTTACTATATAACCTTCTGTATTATAATTATTAGTTCAATAAAAATGTCAATAATAATAGCGATAATATTATTATTAGATGTGCTATTTACAACGAAACCAATTACAATCAATTGACGATCTCCTGATTTTTCGTTTTCCCTTTGCCTTATCGTTAGTCATTTATTATTCCTCGTCTATCGTTTACTTTCGCATATATAGAAAAAATTAACGACTACATATTGCCAAGTAATTGTACATAATTATTCTTAATAACAATTGATTTTCTAGGTAATTGGCGGTTCATGTGTCGGTGTCTCGCTCGTTCTACCACGACTTATATAGCGATACTGTGTTATCGACGCTGGCGACACAGGACACGGATTTTTCAGATCGAACCGAGAGATCAGTATCGGTTTCGTTGGAGCATGCGCACCGAATCCTCAACAGATGTCGCTAATGTTCCCATAGCAGAATGTTTTCTTTTAGCAATGTTTACCTGTTTGACGTTCGTGTTTTCTATATTGTTATTTTCTCCGCCCTGTTGCGCTGTCTTGACGACGACGACGACGACGACAGCTCTGTTAGCGTAGTCACCGTCTTCCCTACTACTATTCAATTTTCTACTGTCACTCAACCACCAGACGCAAATGCTATAGCGGCTACCTTTGCACTGCTATATTTCAGCTAGTTTAATTATCATTATTCGCATTCAATATTAGTGGTCATCTGTATAATATTCTCATAATTATGTACAGAGGGACAACGGCTTGGCGGTAGGCGGCGGTGCTTCAAGAGAAATAGACTGCACGCTAGAGCATATCATTCATGCATGAAACAATGGCCAAACGTGACACGGTAACGAATAACACACTACGATTAAGGCTAAATTAGCACTCCCGCAGAGACACCATTGTTTTCATTGTCTCTGTCAGTATCAGCGTTTGCATTGAACGTATTGCCACCTTCGTAGTAATGTGTATTTTATTTAATCAATAGTGTACCTTTAGTCTCGATATTTGGTTAGTTCACCTATTCTTGTTTTTTTTTTTCAATTTTTCTTTTTTTTTACTGTAGCACATCGAGGTGTTGTCCACTGTTCTGCTGCCTTACCGTCCGTGCAGCTCGTACTTCCCAAATTTAATCAAATAAAAATATAAATAAAGATACAGATGTTCACGCACTCAAACAAGCGAGGCGTTATATAAATGGAGCTTGATCGTCAGCTGACCCGACTTCGGACTGATAGATAGGTGAGAAGAAACGATCAACCCGAAGATACAAATACTACCGCCATTCTATCCATACCTATCTAATACTTGATAAAGCCTGATTTACGGACCGTGTCTTTATTGATTACCACTAATTACTAATAACCGCCACAAAGGTCTTGTACAATTACGGGACCAATCCGAAGCTACTTCATCGCTACGTATTTCATTAAATACCGCCAATCTACTAAATATTAACTGATGATGTACAGTTTCACGTACGTTTCTCATACGTCTTTCTCTCGTCATATACAACATTCTCATAATCATTATTGTTACTGAGTGCTTTTGCATTCGACTCCTGGGGTAGGTTCCAAACCTTTGATTCATATCAGTATAGGACCGCTCACAGGCCGCTTGTTGTGGAAAACTGTACAGGAAGACGCGTCACCTCACCGTAGCAGTATTTTCATAATATCATTCACCACCATCACACATAATAGTTTCTTCGCTTCTGGTATATTTATATCTAACTTTTATTATCAGTCGTGTATGAGTGATACTCGTGTGGTCTAAACTGTGACCATTGCCGCAATCCGTGGGGTTTCAGATATTTGCCCCCTCCATTCTTTAGAATTCAGTTCCTAACAAGTTACTTCTTTGCCACGTGAATCACAAGGAAACGAAATGCTGGCAGCATTTGCTACTGTACATAAGTTCTGATGTATACATATATATATATATA
>NW_019211455.1:43432152-43443479 GCF_002443255.2 Varroa destructor | reverse complement strand
TATATACACAATGTCGCGCTCCTTCAGAGAAAGTCTGTTTTAGTTTGTTCACACGATTAATAACCGCAACATCTCGATTATTATTCAACTAAATATACAAACGAGACAACGCTTTTTTGATTTGTTAAGTACGTTGATACATTTAACACAGATTAGGAACATGTAGTACGTTCTTTACTACAAATACCTATAAAAAGTACAAATCAATAGCGTACTAGCTGTGGAATCTCAAAATTTGACGAGTTCATGGTATACGCGAGAGAAATATATATCCATAATTGTAAGCAAATAGACGTTTAGAACAATTCTTTACGGTGCGTAAAGCTACTGCGGAAGGCCTATATATATTTCGCAGATAAGATCTAGCCTTATTGAATAAATAATTTATTCAACTATTGATTTCATAGACGTCTTCAATCGCTTTCGTTCGATTCAATTTTATGATGTAGTGAAATAATGTCGTTCGGCAATGCCTGCAGTTCTTTTAAATACAGTTACATACCTACAGGATTAACAGGGCTTGTGCAGACATCACGCGGATGCTTGCCTTGCTCGTTACGTCACAGGACCGACGACTCACTGATACTAACCTGGTATATGGCGGCTGAGCTTGGATCGATCGATTCATATGGAATTAAATTGAGAAAGATCTTTATTTACACTATAAGCAGAGGTTGGTACCTTAAAAAGGCGTTTCTCAGTATATATATACAATAATTAGAAAAGGAGTACTGCTTCCATAGATCGCTCGCACATGCTGAGTTTAGATTAGCTATCAATCATTTCGCTCAACTTAGCTATATGCCGACATGCTGTTGGTACGGACTTCGCCTCATAATGTTATGAGGCTCGGTTGACGCTAGAGAAGTTTCTGCTACTATCCGGTATCAAATAAGGCGCTAGATTTTTTGAGAAGCCTCTAAACAGATTTTGTCTGATGGCGCGCATCGTTTGTTTTTTCTCTTCTTTACGATATTTCCGTCTGAATCCGCCAGAGGCCGCCACAGTATGCATGGTTTAACAGTGATGCAAGACAAGTCGTGCATAAATACGTCCAATGGATTCTAACGTGACACTTACAATAGACACTACTCGTGCGTGCGTGCGTGTGTTTAATAATGCATTATAATTTTATGCATATCATTGGTAGTGGAACGGGATCTAACGTTGAACGTGGCTTGTAGGGGGCGGTATAAAATATTCTGGTTAATCGATCCTTAATTAAAAATATTATCGTGCATGAATAATTTTTCAATCAGGGCATTTTCAGAAGCAAATAACATTTTATACGACTTTTTTTGTCATATAAACCTATGAAGATAATCATACGGAATTATCTATGCATAATTCTATTAGTAACTAACATTAGAGCTATACGGCTATATTTGTATTGTTTTTAGATCTGCTTTGCAGACACCTGGGCGGTAATACGTTGCTATTAGTATCTGTATTTCGATTTTTCCGCACGGGTGGCATTTTTTTTTATCAAGTAGACACAAAAGAAGGATTTTATTTGCCTTTATTTTAAAGAAAAACTACAAGTTTGTTATTTCGTTGCTCTACAGCAACTGCGCAGCATCGGTCACGATCGAACGACTGAAAAATGTAAAAGATGTTAAAAAAATGTACAAAATTTATTTTTAAAAAAACAAACTTTATCAAACATAGAACATATTGTGATGGAAGGAACGAACGTCACAGTTGAATAATTAACCGGTTACTTAATATTAGAGAGACTTGATACTAATACTTGCAACAACATTGATTATATCGCCAGTTTATTTAGTTGATCTCTAATCATATTATAGTGCACATTAAATTTACATCAATTTCGTTGCTTCTGAAACAGGAATCCGTTGTTGGAGCCGACAGTCTCCGATTTGAATTTATCTTTGAGACTAATCAAATTGTTCCATAGAATTTTCACAGCAATATCCCAGCGTTGAGCTCGTAAAAACTCTATAATAATAATACGTTATAAAAATCTCTTTCTTATAATAAACTCGCGTGTTTGCGTGTTGTGTTTTGCGTCGATAACCCGATTCGCAACGAATTCTTGCCTGACACGGCGATGCTGTGACCCCGAAAAAACAATACGTTATCACAATATTTTTCATCTTTGAATACGCTATTCAAAGACGTCGGTGCGAGCGTCGGCTTTGTCAGGAAACCATTCAGAACTCGTCTTTGCTGCTAGGCAAGCGCCACTAAATATATTGAGGTAAGCAAGATATATAGATGAGCTGTTGACGAACGCGCGTCACGTTCGGCGAGCGGCCTGCGCTCGATGCAAACTGAAAGCGGCTTCTAACGCAAAACAAGAAACTCAAGAAGACGCTGTAAGCATAACGAGCGGCGACAAAACCCGTTGCAGTGGTACCCCGTCAGGGCCCCGCCTTTCCCATTTAAATCTATTGCACGCGATTTCCCACTTTCGTCCGCCTCATCAAACGCTAAATGTCGTAGTCAGCGATGAAATCCTTCTTTCCTATCCGTTTGTCATTTTGCGAAGTTCTATAAAGTCATGCGACGAAAAAAAGCAAAAAATCAACGCGTTGTCAACTTTTAGTATGGACTTTTTATGATCCAAAAAAGTAATAATAATAAATTTTTTTATTCACACAAGTTTTATAGCATGTACCATTGAGCGCCAAAATAGTATTAATGATTTATTGAGAGATGGGTGTTACCTATAGGTTGACGTGAAATATTCCTATTAGGCTGTTACAAACGAATCGAAATTGAATATGTTTTGAACCACGAGGCGCTAGTAGAAGACATTTAGCTAATAACACTCCAACCTGGTAAAAATTTGCTTACTTCAGGAAAAGCGGGTCCAGAAGAAAAAATCTTTTAATCTCGAATATCAATGCTCAGTGGTCAAAATTTTGTTCCCCGAAGGCCACAGTGCTATGAAAATTCGTCGAAGATCGGTGAAGACTTTAGGCAAGAAGGCTTGGAGCAAAAATATAGGCCGTCAATAGAGTGTTGAACACCAGCGAACAGATAACTAGATGTTGGGGTCCGAGGAATGAGAGCGGATTGCCGCAGTCAGAGAAACTTTCTATCAAAGCAGAGGTTGAAGTTTCTAAAGTTCTGGCACTTCACATGTAACGTATCATAGAATTACAACTCAAATACAGAAACCGAGCAGAAAATAAATCCCACGTTAATTAACTCCAACCCAGTTTCGCATGTGGCATGTGGTGTATTTTTTGGAACTTTGACTGAGGCGCACGGTTGCCATAGACGAGGCATTTTTTAATCTTTACAGCTAACCGCAGAGAATAACGTCGTTTCGAACAGAAATTGAGTTCGGTGGCAGTGCCAAGTAGGTTCGGGCGTAAGGTAATGGACATCGGAGGCGTCTGCTCCGATGAAATATTCACCAAAAATGAAAAATGAATGCAGCCCGCTATTTCAAGTTCCTCTTATAGACCGTTAGCACGGCGACCGAAATCACGCAGTCCGGTTACTTGATGACAACGCTAAACTTCACCACTCCGTCTCGATTATTTTCTAGATTGAGCAGAAAAGTATGCAACGTCGATTTCAACCTGCATGTTCTTCCAACCTAAGTCCGTATCATTACAACGCTTCCAATGTCCTAAAAAGTATCCAATCCCGTTATCAATTTACTTTGAGAAGCCATAGATACAAAAATTGTATGAGAACGCGGACAATAAGTATATAACTACTCAGTAGTTGTCAGAGCGATGGGAGAAGTGCGTAAATGCAAATGAGAGTACCTTTGACACATCTTAAAAAAATCATAATGATAGCCCAGCTAGTTCAGAAGCTATTGGAATTAAGTCTCCGCTGAATTCGTGTGCAACAGCCTAGTATATTTTGGAGATGTGGACGGTCTACTGCATCATCAACTCTATAATTTCGTTGAAATGTATACTCAGGCATGGGCCTCTGCAGAGGCCTTCTAATAGATAGCGGGTAAAGGGCTTCATTGTAAGGTGGATTTTGGACGATTGCCGACATATACATATATTGACTGATTTATAGATATCGTAAAAGGGTAAGTCCCCGACATATAACTTACATTCCGTTGCCCTTCATAAAAATAAAATACTAATCCTGAAGAGATAAAGGTTATCTTATTTACGGTGGCCTTATTCCTATGAGCTGTGTTGTTGTTACACGTTTAGACTAAGAACTTTACGGCTTTTACCAAAGAAACTGGACTATATTTATCAGATTCATAAAATAGTCATCTGAAGCAGTGTTTTAATAAGGCAGTACCGTATGTAAAGGTTGAAAGATCCACATTTCTTCATCTACAAAATTGACCAAATCAGCTATTTCTTAAATGTGGCTGAAATCAATCTGATTCGCGCATAACCACGCTACTAATTAGCCTCAATCAATAACGGAATCTTTACGTCTGCTACGACGCAGGCGCGGGCGAGCTGTTCCGTATTGTCGTCTGCTAAGCTGTTCCTGGCCCGTCACTCCAGCTGACTCTAATCAATCGCTGGTGACACTGGATACTGTCTTTTTTGACCGTTGTATTTTTGCGTAAAAATACACAGTTGCGCGGTCTGTTATGTCAGTCACTTTGTCCATCTAACTTTGGCCCCGTACTGGACACAGGCAACTATTCCGTGTATCCTATATAATAGCTTCGTCTTACGTTTCGACTTCATTGCTTCAACCTCTGTGAATTGTGGTAGTGATATCGTGTTGGTAGCGTGAACCTCACATAGAGTTTCTCGTAATTTCGTAGCAAAAGATTGGCATTGAAAATGAGTCGTCTTATAAACTCTGCGCTGTTCAGATGCGGCTCGAAATTGATTCAAAAAGCTATTAGAGATAACTGGAAAGTTACAACGACCGGCGGTTTATATACAACTGTAAGTTTATACACGTCAACCGAACTTAGAGATATCTAAAGGTGTTTAAGCACGAATTTGACCGGGCACTGAATTATGTGTAGTGAATTGTAGAATCGTTAGTACGAAGCGCTATAGGTATGACTTATGAGCTCCTGGAACAGAATACTATACTAAGCTAATACTAATATACTAAGCTACGCATGATGAATTGCATATCACGAACAGGAGAAGCTTATAGAAACAGACGAAACTGGGCGCGCAGTCTCAGCTGTCGTTGATGTGAAGTGACCATCAGCTGACAGTTGAATCAGCCCCGTTTAAATTGCGACGGATTAGCATTAGGTAAAATGAGTAAATATTTTGGATCATTTTTTGTGACTTTTGTTGTCCTTTCAAGACGATATAAGCGAATAAGAATATCTGGTAAAAGGTTACTGTAACTAAACAAATTTAACGGGCTATCAAGCATTTATCTGCTGTCTGAAAAATAGCAATGTCTTAATTTTACTAATGACATTTTTATGAAGAAAGCGTGTTCACTGAACAAATGCGTCCTGTGGGATTTACTGAGCTTACATAAATTCATTACCCCAGTTGCAGGCGTATTTAAATTGCATTAGATTTCGATGGTTTTTAGCCTCATTTTGTAGTTGTTTTCTACGTATCCAGTCGTGTCACATACGTTACACTCGTTAGAGACGGCGTCATTTAGGGGGTATCTTCTTGATATTGATATTGAGGAGTGAAAAACGTATTTTTATCAAGGTTAATAGGTACTTGTATGGTTACCGTTGGTTTGGTACCCATAGAAGGCAGGTCGTTGATGCTGTACTTCAAAACAGTGGACTTGTTTACATTACACATTACACACGAGATGAATAATTGGTGGCGGCAAGAAAAATGTTACGTTCAGCACGATAACTTAGATAAATAAAGGAGCCCAGTCAGCAATGTTAGCACATTCATGTTGATCTCTTAACAACGCTCATCCCCTATTGAGATGTCCTGGAAAAAGTATTTCTCTAATAGCAAAATGATTCGCGCAGCTAAAGCTATCGGCCGCCTAGTGAAAGTTATCTAAGCGGAAAGCCCAAGAGATTATAGTAACTGGTATGACGGACGAGTCGTGTGGCTGGCAAGCCACCAACGTGCACATTAGTGTGAATAATCAGATATGGTATCATGTAAATGAGCAGACGCTTTTCCCAATTACGCTACATTAGATAATTTGCAAGATGGCCGTTATTAATAGCGTCCTCGCAACCATTGGATCGCACACGGTCGCCTAATGTATTGTGTCATAGAATTTCCCTTCGATTCCCAAATGGGTAGGTACTATGGAATTCATGAACCATTAACGCCTCGTCCACCACCATGCCCCTATACCAGATCCTAGCTTCTAGTGTGACTGTAACTATTACCTTTCTCTATTTTTTTTTACGTCCCCATCTCTCGAAGAAGCGATTTAGTAATCGTTACATGGTCGGAGTCCGTTGCTCGAGATGCATTGTCATATTGTTGGGTTTATATGTGAATTATTTATTTTGTATTCGTACGCGTGTGCTTCGTAGTGCTATGAGAAACTTCGATTCATCTGTAATCGAAGCTATACATTACAGAGTCATATATTTGAAAAAGTATTGGCCGTCTTTAGGCCTAAAGTGCAGCAAATAATATTTACATTTGCACATAGTAACACACTAAATACACTCTATTTTTATTGGCGACTCGCCTAAAATCACCGAAATTGCTTAAATTTTTCCAGAGATCTGATCATCTGACCATTGAAAAATGTTTGTAATTTCTGACCTAAAGATTGTGACAAGTGATCATTGTGTCTTCCCATTGAAACAAATCGAACACCATTAAGGGAGTTTTGCAGAGAACAGAACATAGCTTGATAGTGAAAGATCTGGGCTATGGGGCGGGTGAATGAAAATTTTCCATCAAGGTTCGTCCATTTTAAGGGTATTTGAAGATGTATGTGGTCTGGCATTGTTATGAGTGAAAAGAACTTCTGTTCTGGTTACTAGTTCCGGTCGATTGACACCAGAGGTCCAAGTCAATTACTTTAGCAAGTGACAGCACCACATAATGCACAGTTTGTTTCCAATCCCAGCACACAAATAACATCACCTACATCACTGCCAGTCTGCAGACGTTTATATGATGTGATCCCACATCACGACTATCTACGTGTCTGACTTGCTCAGTTTTCACAGTAATTTCATTAATCGATCGACCGCTACGAGGATCATCTGTCACGTTGATATTTTCGGAAAAACAGCGACAGGACCGGCCTTTTCCGCCTATAACATACCTTAGACTAAACAGGACACGTTTTGTCACGAGCATTTGTACCTTCATTGTGATAATCAGATTGTTGGAGAAATTTCATTTGTCTTTGGGCCGCTTTATCCCAGGTCTGATTGGAGGCAGTTTCGGCGCACCTACTGCTGTTACGTTTCAGCTTTGACACGAACCTATTATGACACGTAAGACAACCGATTATATTTCGGGTCCGGCAATATATCGGATCGTTTTAGTCGCACCAACCAAGTCGGTATTAGGCTCCCAAGAGAAGTTGCGCGATTACTGCGACGAATAAAAAGCTGACAAAAATGGGCACCAGTTGTATGTTCCCATCAAAATGGGAACAGCTGTATACGGGAACACGAGGAAAAGTTCGCTTATGGACGCCATTCGGCAATCGTTTGTCCATGTGTACTACTTTGACCTAAAATCATCGTTGAAGACTGTCATTCACAGTCGACCGGCTGATTCTTCTATCGAGCTACGGAGCGCGAACTATTCCGACTCTGCTACTTCTGACCCCCTACAATGATATGAGTGCCAGTGATGTACGCCCTGTGCGCAGATCTACTTAAGCAGCTAGCTGTTTATATGAAACCTATGATGTATGCAGATGATGTAAAGTATGAGTTATGTTAATACGTGAATTTTGCATTTTTTGTAACGTGTGACAAAAAATTGTAGATTTTACACCGTAGCGATAAAACTGTAATAAAATGTTCAGTAGACAGGGGTGCGGTGGCACGTTTTCGAACACGACACCCCGAAATATAAGGATTATATTGACCAGCAACAATTGAGCTCCATAAATTGTACACACAATTTGGGGGGCACCAACATTGAGCGACGTCAGGTATTGCAATGATATGACCGATACGGTAACTCGTGCCTCTAGAAGATCAAACTGCAATTTGGGCTAATTTGTAATTAGCAAATCCGAAACAGGCCTGCATTTTTTTTACCGTTGCCGTAGTGCTATACATTTTGCCATACGCATTCCTAGTATAGAGCAGTAAACCTGTCATAGCCTAGCCTCATTTAGATATCTGCTCCAATTTCCAAGATGGCTGCAGGAGCAATCAATATACAATTCGAAGTATACTTCAGCCGAAGGCGATCTAGTGATGTTATTACGTTCCATGAGCGAACACATTGGCGTCTTTCCGTCTTATCAAATAAGGAGTGTTCACTAAATTCATTCTAATTGAGCTCATTTACCTGAAGCATAAGGAGACTGAGGTACCAATTTCATTGGCGCATTTCCTATTTTGTCAGTTATATGGTGGAGCATTATTTAAGAACCTTTCTAGAACTAACGCGTTTGAGATCACAACAGCTTTGCTGGAACGGCTTCCTATTTTAGGGGATAGTTGATCCTAAAATTCTAGAGAGCTGCGCAAACTGAAATTGTCACTCCAGGGAACCGAGTTCAGGCCGGTCAATTGCAAAAAAAAGAAATGATAGATATTTCCGAATCTAGATCTTTATAGAATTCAATCAAGACGTAAAGAAAGTGTATTTATTCGTTTGTTCTTTTTTCCACACATATATGAATCGTGTGTTATTGATCGGGCGGAAAAAGCTGTACTGACAAAGGCAATATAAAATCAACTTCCTTATATGTTAGGGTTTTTAAGCTTCGAGCAAAAATCTGCTTTATAATTTGTTGTATTTTAAGGCGCCGACGCCATTCGTATAGTTTACGATGCGTTTCCCAATTCAACTTCTCAGCCCCCAAAACTATCTCCGAAACTACCTATGATCATTAACTAAGCGAGCTATTGAGTCAACGAGGCTGTTAACGGTAGCCGTGACTCCCGGAAGGGGACGTTGCATGCCTCAATCCATTAGAGCGTCTTCGGGCTTTCATTCTCTTAGCTGTTACCCCTGTTCGACTTCATCAAGGGACTACGACCGCACTTCAATGTTTCGCGCACTTCAACCGTGCGTTTCGCATGGATACTGATCATCTCGGTTTGAAACTACACACTACACATGTACCATCACATGTGTTGCTGTCGCAGAAGTCCGTGTCTGCCGATCTCTTCGCGAATGCATTTATTCGCGGCTTGGAGACGACATCGAAGCCGGTCATTTTCTAACGATCGCATCAGCCGACGCCCTGTACTCTGAGTGCTGATCACGAGAAGTTGTTAACAATTTGACTACCGTTAACGGCCGACAAGTTGTTGATATTTCGATAGTGAAAGCTAGAGATGTTGCTAGTTAAACCAGCAAATTTCGTCAACAAAGCATAACCACTGTGAACCGTGAGCGTCTGGCTACCGGAAAGATTGCAGAGCGCCATTATGAAGTGGAGCTTTCAGCGTCCCGAGGACACCCGGTACCCGTTGGTCGTTGATGGATGCGCGCGCGCAGACCGATGATACACGATTAACGAGACGAGCAAATGTCGAATTGCATGGGCTAAGGGATGACGGCGACGTGAGATTAATAGTTAAAGATAAATGAAAGGTTTAGGCTGCGCCAAAAAGCGTGAGGTTTACAGGTATTGTTTTCTGCACGAAAAGAGTAATTTTATTTTAATAATCGATATTTACTTCGCGTCCCTCTTCATACACATACAATTCCTAGACCTTCGCTACGGACTAAGAAGAAGTGCCTCGAATATTATGTTATAATACGAGAAAGCTAGTATTCATGTTGTTGTTGATGTTTGCTTTTGTGAGTTCTCGATATAATTGTCTCAAGTTCTTAAATATTCGCTCGAAATATTTCAAGTGTATAAACTAATTTCTTCATCTTTGACGCCATTTAAAAGATGCCTCTGGGAAAGTTTCTATGATATCAGCTTTTCAAGCCCTCTAGCCTTGTTTACGAACTCTAGCCTTTTCTACTCGGCAAGGCTCGACAAGGATTAGCAATGAGTTTTGAATAAGTTTACTTAACAAAGCCATTGCTTACGCTGCGTTGAAATATCGTTTACTACAACGTATTCGGCTCACATCCTTAGTCGTCCCTACGAATTAACGTGCCGAGAATATTCTTGATTGAAGAACAGTATCATTATTGCTTTGACAACGCACTTAGATTTATGTGCATAGTGTAAAAAAAGTTACCACTCTTCTGCATTGGCAGACGATAGCGTGTGGGACAATTACATTCGAGTAAGTTGAACTTTTCGTTTACGAGCGTGTGAGGAAATAGAGCGGCGCTTCGATAGAATCGTGGACCACCCAAAGGGCATCATGGCCGATACCTTGCTCCGTCTCGTGCATGCTCAACATCGTATTCTCCACACGAACCACCAAACACCGAAATAAGCAGACAAGAAAGAACCCCAAATACATACACTTACATACATCATTGTCAGCTGTTCCTTTAGATGAACTACATTGAATTTACACTAATGGCGCCTGCTGACTTTGCAAATAGGTCTTCGACTGCGCTCTATTCTTCGATCGAACTTCATATTGTTTCGGATTTTTTTCTCATATATTGCTTTGTTTCTACTTCTCTTTGCTAAAACAGCTGAAACGCTGTCTGATAAATACGATTCAACATAACATTAAAGTTACCTATTTATTTATACAGGATGTTACGGCCTGGTTCAAACCAGGGAACTGTTTTTTTTCTTTTATCAAAGCTATTTAATAGCGTTTGTGTTTTATCTGTGAATTGGCACAAAATCAATTGGTCAAAGCCAATCAAGATCAATATACTGTGTATAAAACATCCATAGACATGTCGACCTTGCATGCTGTCGCGTTTGTTAGTAAAATAACACGGCCAACGATAGAAGTAAGCGTGCTTACTTCAACCACCGCTTCTGACAATCATCAATAGCATTGAAAGCGCGATCGTTATGTAAAATCATCGATCTTTAACTACAGCCCATTTATACTATAACAACAACAGCAACGAAGTGGCGTCTTAGACGTACATTACTCTAAACCTCTCCGTACTTCCTATCTGTTCTGTGTACAAGTTAATTTCCGTTGTAGTCACCAACATACTTGAACATACCCTGAAAGCTCATTACAGCGTCGCCGTATCTGCAGAGTCATGTCGCTCGCCCCCTAGCATACGAAGCATACGTCGTTCCTCCTTTCGTTGACCATTTCTCCGTATGGGAGCAAGATTTTGCTAAAGGAACGAAGTCGAAAAATGAAACGGGCGGGATGAAACGACAGGACATTCTTGTCC
>NW_019211455.1:43421403-43432127 GCF_002443255.2 Varroa destructor | reverse complement strand
ACCACTCCGCCACCCCTTCGCTGTCCGTACCGAGCCATGCAGCTACTAGCCGAATATAAAAACGAATTCATGTGTATTTGCAGAATAAGAGAGAGAGGGAGGGAGGGAGGGAGGGAGGGAGGGAGGGAGAGAGGGAGGGAGAGAGGGAGGGAGGGGAAGGTAGACGAAGTTATACGAGTAGCACAGTGGCAGCCAGTCGACAATGGGCGGTTTGCAAACTACCGAACACATCATTAAGTTGATGTTCACACTTTGCTTGAGATTCTTCCTGCGACCAGTCTTCCTTTACGGTACCCGTCGGAGCGTACGAACGGCGACGGCGGCGGCGGCGGCGGCGGCGGCTGACTGCTGTTGCGTCTGCTAGTGAACAGCAGCTGCTGCTGATGATGAGGGTCAGCACCAGCGTCTATTACGGGCGAACAAAACGGTGGATAGTGAACATGTACACTGCGCCGTCACTGCCAAGCGACCGGTAGCCGACAGAGCGAAATGCGCCAAAGTCATATGGATCGGGCAGACAAAAAATACTACTTGTTTATCGTATTTATTAGATACGTAAGAAGAGGTTTCGGTTAAAACTAATAGGAAGAGAGAGGGTCAATGGAGAAGTTCTGCTGTCCATCTCTAAGGTAAGGCTAATCCCACTTAATTAACCTAATTAAAATCACTTAGTTAACACTCATGCAATGTCAACTGAGTGAGTGAGTGAGTGATAAATAATGCCAATACGAGAACCCATCTAAGTCACGTCGATTGATGTAAAAAACGTGATAGATCAACGGCTCGATGAAGATGTACATTCGAAAACAATTTTCAACTCCGGTTTATTTTTCTATATATTTCAAAGGTTTCCTTCAGGTAGATAAGTCGAGCGGTTAGTAAGACAGCAGACTGGATGACCAGGCTGTCGGCTTGTGCGTAATCGAATAATACCGACATTCCGGCAGTATCACGCTTTCTAGCATATTTTTGTATAAAAGAAACAATCTTTAATCTAAGATTCTACGATTGTCTGTATTTCCTCTCCGTGCCGTCCAAGGGTCTTCCGTCAAGAATAATCTATAGGAGTTAATGAGTCGTTCATTTTTCTTGCTTGACGGCTGAGATGTTGACGTAAGGATCCAATTAAATGTACACGCTTGTTTCAATAAAATTTTCGCAGGACAGAAGATTATGGATGCTGTAGACCTTTTGAAAAAGTCTTGAAATGTTAAAGAAAATCAATTCGTGAATTTCCTCGTGTAATCTAGCTTATTTACGTATGTCCACTCTTGAAGTTCGTCCCGTATAAAGCGCACGTTCGTACGAAAAAAAGACGCTGGACAATTATTTAGCAAATAAATTTTGCACATTTTTCCAATCAGTCCATAAGGTCTACCAACTAGAAAAAATTCATGTATTGCTCTACATTACGAAAACTATCTCGTCCTACGTATTTTTTTTTTTTTTTTATCTTTGCCGTGTCATTTCTAGTCTATCAGTATTACCGTTAGATTGTGCACACCTATCTAGCAACACCTACAATCCTTGCTTCATTTGAAATTAGCGCGATTTATCTTTGTGTTGCTGTGTACCATTAACTCTGATCATTGTAGTCGCCATGTACTTCCACCATCGTTACTCACTTGTATTACTCCCGTTTTCTTTGAAGAAGCCAGCCGGTCAGCCAGACAAGTATTATCATACGTGCGCGGGCTGCCCCGCCATTGCTCGCTTGTAAATCATGCCGGTTTCAGGTCGCTTTTACCCATTTCTCGATGTAGTTGCTATGTAGTACTTGTATATCCGAAGTTCGCGTGATTACTTTCGCCTTTGTTGTAGAGGCCAACGCGGGGCCTGCTGTTGCTGCACTGCAGTAGTCGGACCGGGTCGAAGGCGATCCGACCCGTACTTGGCGGACAGTTGTCATCGACGTAAGTCCGTCTTTTCATCAGGCAGGACATGGCCAGTCGAGATGTGCCGTCTGCACCGGAAAGACTATGTGACGAGTTTCATCTTCAATTCTAATAGGTGAGCAGGATTGTTGTAGGTCTCCGCAACAAACTGATATCATGTTGGTTTTCCGCTGCCGCACTCATCGCCGTCGTGTGGTTATGCTCGTTACTAAAACCGTTGTTGCCTGCGGATAGAGAGAGTTCATTCATTGCCAGTGGTCGTCAAGAACATTGTTCTGTTTTGTTCGCATTCGACAGTCTGGACACGATAGACAACGGGACAAAAGAAAGCGAGCGAAAATGGACGCAGTCTAGATTTGATCATATGGATGATGATGGAGGCATTGTTATTCTGTACCTAGCGAATAGGCAGGCCGTGATGTCCTAGCTACCGGACAAGCAGCAAAGTAACATTCAGTTCGAACATTCGCGACTGTCCTCGCATCTCTATCGACACCAATGGCGATTGAAGGCTAGGCAAGCTTAATGTACGCTAGCTAGCTTTCGTTAACTTCGAGAGAGAGACTGGGAGTTCTTCGGCCAGGCAGTTTTGGGGACGCGAAGTCCTTCGATGCGCGACGACCCGCGTCGTCGTCGGCGGGGGCGGCGGTAGCGGTCGGCGCGATGTCATATAAATGTCGGTTTTATTAGCCGTGTATACGTTACAGGTAGACCGATACCCCCATTTTACCCCCGCGACTATACATAGCTTGAAGGTATATATTAGACTATGTTTGGCTAGCTCGACGAGTAAGTCAGGTAGACAGGCAATGACACTTTAGCGTGACTTGATAGATACTAAGAAGACTACTGCTTCTTATGCTATTACTAATACCACTGCTTCGCCGTATACCTGTATTCTGTTGTATAGATATATAGGTATATATTCTTTGAGAATAACTCGCTGAAAGCTTGTTAAATGTGAGCTTAGGACCCTCGTAAGGACGTATAGGAGTATCCTATTGTGGGGAAAAGCGAAGAGTGGACGTGTGGCGTAACAGAAACTTGGGGTTGTATTGATGTCACCTGCATTGAAGACTACGCAGATCTAGGCCATACAACCGACCAATGATGTATTTAACGGCCAGAGCACAGTGTGTTATCAATCAGTGTTTTTTTATATATTCTATCATGTGTGTAATGCGGGGATCGTACTGTTATACGATGCATTATCTAGCGACTGTGTAGCATGCGCAGGATAATGATGGCTGGCTATTTGTCTCTTAAACACCGGATGGTGTGAACACGAGTTGGCTTACTATTTACGTAGATGGACACCAGTTGTAGCTTTGAAGTAGAATTTTATTGTAGTTATCAGCAATGATTTAGCAAAGACGTGATAATGATTTTACAGGCAAACAGCTCTTCAACTATTTCTCAAACAGAAAAATTGTGTTAACAGCCTTCGCCTAACAAAAACAAAAAGTCGAAGTGGATATGCATTCGATGTAGTTACGTCGTACATATTTAGTTTATCGAAGACAAGCTGAAAGCATATGCTCAAGTTGAATAGATGGAACTCTAGCCATGTGTCAGTATTGCCAAAAACAAAAAACACCACATGTTGCATCTCATCAAAACAAAGAAGGCTGTGCCGCATATCGTAACAAAATCTCACTCTTCTAGGAGTAACCTCGATTCGCGTATTTTATAATGACCCTCAGCACTTAGCGAATATATATTTAGTAGAACTCTTAGAAATAGAATATTATAATGTTATGACGGGAACTTTCGTTGAAAATGTGTAACAGCAATGAAGGATGCTGTTCTTTTTGGTGGCCATCAAAAGGTCCTGTTACCACGAATACAGCCATAATGGAAGTGTCGTAGCTTAAGCAGCCAATGCTACCTTTGCATTTCTTTAGTTATTCCAATAAGCCATCTTCTACATATATTCTAATTATATATGATGAACTATTGAGTTATCAAATCCAACGAATACTTTCCTCCGGCAGGCGACCGTGCAACAAACTGAGGACTTGGCCTCGTTACCTTTCCCGAATATCCGAACTAAATGGACGGAAAAGCTAGAGATGTTTAACACGGATAATTATGATCCTCTACCGGTGTATCGGGTACTAAGTCCAGACGGAACTGTTATCGATCTTGCGCATGAGCCGAAGGTCGGAATATGTTTCCATTGGATATTGATTGTTTCTTCCTATTGTTTTCTCTCATGTAACCATTGAAGGGTCATTTAGCAGTTTTACTTCTGGTATGAGTCAAACTTGGTCAACCATTACGCTACCTCAAAATGATATTCTATCAATAATTTTGATCATAAGTAATTCTATGATTACACTGTTCTATGATTTTATGTTCGCTGCTATATTTCAGATCCCGGACTCAAAACTGGTTAAAATGTTCGAAGGAATGCTAACGCTTAACGTCATGGACCATATTTTGTATGAGTCTCAGCGACAGGGTAGGATCTCGTTCTATATAACGAGTTTTGGGGAGGAGGCAACGCACTTCGGCAGCGCTGCAGCACTCGAAAGTAACGACGTTGTTTTCGGCCAGTACCGAGAAACCGGTAGGAAGGACCAAAACCAAAAAGGAACAAATACTCGAATGTGCATCTACAATATGCACCATTTAGAAAAAAATATGGTTAAAAAGTATATCATGTCACGGCGCCATACTTGTGTGTTGGTATGCTTTAAGTACGTATTTTGTACAAACACGTCTCACAAACAACAAGTAATTGTCAACGTCGCTTCAAGATGCATTTAATATTAGATATAGCTTGACCTTTCGTCTTTTTCGCGCGGCTGCGATTAATTGGGCGATAGAATCTATCCCCTCAACTTATACGTCAAGAACGACGACTTTTTATCACCACAACACAGCTCTAACGCTTAAATTAAAAATATTATATCTACTAAAAAAAACAAAAAGCACATATGCGTAAACACAAACACGGACAGATCATTCAAAAAATTCATATAGATTGTTATGTCCTCAGAGTAGAATAATCTAGCATAGAAGAAAAGGTTTTCCAGCTAATTTTTGTGCTGAACATTTTCGTACATCTCAATGATGTTTTCTGCGAAGGACGTCTACTCATTTTAGAGCGACAGTAAAGAAAAATACATTGCAATTTCGTTGTCATATGACATCGCTGCGTGTAAAGCGCTAAAACGAAACGCAGCGACACGATTTACGTCCTGCTCCTTCGAAAAAAAAAAAACGTAACGAGCCAGCTAGGCAGCCCTTAGCACAATGAGTGCTTAGTAACGGACAATGTGGATCCAGTTCCAAGCGCCTTCCCCCCCCCCCCCCAATGATGACTTCCCCTGAATCTGCCACTTCGTCGCAATCTAAGTCTGTTCTCTAAACGTTTTCAACCAACCCAACCGCTCGTCGTCTTCATAACTGGTCCTCACGTCATTGCTGTCGCTCTACTTCGTCCATCTCTGTTTTCCTGCATTCGTACGACGATTGAGGACTACGAAAGACAACAGTGGCGAGGGCAAAAATGCCCTCTTTGTCATAGAACAGCTAGCTTCTCCTATCCTATAGCAACTATACCGCAACATTTCTATGAACGCCAGTACGCCTACTATAACATACTACGGAACAGAGAAGCAGACCGACAGGAAGAACAAATTCTGAGAGTTTATGGTGACAAGGGTATAGGAAAGACGAAGGCCAGGACACCACTGTTGGCCTGGCTGGCCTGCTGTCAGTGGACTCGTGGCAGACGGAGCGCCTTACAAGACTATGCTGGTCCATCCAGGATTGCGAATGTATCTGGCGCTCGAAGCGAATACACAAACAGTCGCAAAGCGCAGGCAAGGAAACCTATGTATGTGAAAGGTGAGTCTTGAGTTCGCCTATCGTGGTATCCTTGTAGTGTGCACAGTCACTTAGCACATTCGTACAGTCACCGCGCTGCTTTGTCGTTCCTTCGCCTGGATCGTACGGATCTACTTTAGCTGCCGCTGTCCTTGTCTAATACGCAACTAGCCGGCTAACGAAAAGGAGGACCTAGCTAGGCGTTCGCCGGCCTAGGGGCGCTCTCGAGGTCGGCGAAGAAGGTGAATCAGGGCGCGGCTCCCTGATCACTGAAATGCTCGTTATTCCTTTTTTCGTCCTCTTCATTTCGTCGAGCGGTTGGTCATTTGGATAGTGTTGCCTCTGATTCGCTTTTTTTTCACCTGCTACCTTTTTCTACTTAGACCCTATCTGTAATTCTCCAGTAACGTCCCTCTTTTGTTAGGTACAGCCGCACCGTATGTCACCAACCAGCAGCGAGACCAGCGGCGGCGACGCGATGACCACAGTAACGCGCGTCAGAGCATTTTAGCCGTTTGCTGAGCGGTCCCATTCAGGGGGCCAGAGGGGAGATAAAAGTGGGTGTGGTGTTCCCCAAGGCTCCCCACCTGCGTACCTCTAAGTGCTCTACTCTTCGTTTTTAGGCTTCGTACTTCCTTTAACTACCACCTCCACCGACTGCTCATCGACCCAATCTAGACCATAGTGTGCGTTGGGTAATACGAGGACAGTCCAGAATTGTTCAGCCATTTGCTGACCATTTGTTTGACGCCAGTTAGTTAGCTCTCGCTCTGGGAAGAAATAGAGAAGTGATAGAAAAGCATAGAATGGCATGGAAGGATAAAGAGGTTAGAGGAGTTTGGTCGCTTGGCCAGCCGGACACGTAAGATGAAGTTGAGAGTAAAAAAACGGGGAAAAGAAATGAGCGGGAAAGTCATTGGGCATACATATATATATATACAGAACACATGCTGTTTTGTTTTCATCAGTACTGACGAAATTAACGACTTGCGACTGTTTTTTTCCTTAATTAACAGTAATTAATAGGTTAGAGTAATTGTCGAAAGAGTTACTGAACGATGAAATAAGTATTTACGAACATCTGCTTGGAATAACAAGTCAATAGGCATGGTGTCGCAATGTTGTTCAGCATGTTGTTTTTTTACCTTGACAAAAATCTTCCGACTTTTTTCGTTAAGAAATGAAAACAAAAGGCATAAGATAAGGGCGTAAAAACTTTGACGTTTCTCAGACAACTTATTTTTTCCATAAATGACTCAATTTAGGAATATAGTTTTCGCTCTGTTATTTTGGGATTTTTGACAAAACGAGTAGTAATTAAGCCGCACACCAATTAGCATAACAGGTAAAAACAAATTATTATGAAGTATTGCCTTTACCCAGAGGAACAGACCAATCTTTTCCTGCAATTTGTCCTTGGCACCAGAACGTGCAGGTGTCAAGCCAGCGCTTACAAACAGGCATCTGCCAAAGCGAATTTCAGTCTTTTATTTTCGAAAGTCCATATTCAGAGATCAAGAACCTTTTTTACCATCTTCACGCTTGTTTTCTAGCGAACACATAGTAAGGCTAGGATAACAAATCAGTAAACACATAGTCAGGCTAGGAGACCAAATGAGTGCGATTTAGCTGATACGGTAATTCGGTTTTTCTGCTTCGCGTTGCCTGTTTTTCAGATCGGATACGATCAGATTCAAATGTTTCCGCGGTTCTTTCACAGCTTTACAGAAGACCGACCCTCATCGACGCGGTTCGCCGCCGAAGACTATCCATTTTACCTGCTACCAGCTAAGCAGTTCAGAAACAACCATGAATATTCTTTTCGCTCTTTTCTGCGCTTATTGTCAGCCTTCTGGGACGCCCGTTTTTACATAATGCAGTTCTGCATGTTCCCCTCCATTAAGTACGCTGATTTTTCACCATTATCCTTTTTCTGCGACCGCCCATCGTGGCCCACTACTGGACCATTTTTTTGTGTTATTACCACGTGTTTTTTTTTTATAATATTACAGCTTTTTTAATATCTCTTCAATTCACTAGTTGTTGATTTAAAACAAAAAGACACGGCCGAATGTCTACAACGTACACCCATTCGGTCATCTGGCAGCTACCTAATGTTCCTTTCATCTGGTCATCTTAATTTCTAATAATTACATATGTACGAAATAGTTCAGACATACAGGCAGGCAGACAAACAGTGATACAATCAGACACAATCGTCTGTCAACTCCAGTATTCTCTTCGGAACGCTTAAATAGCACATGCTTTAAGAACGAAACATTACCCATAGACCAACACAGCACACGAGTCTCGTTTCTTTTTTCACCGTTATCTCACTTGCACTGCCATTGAGAATTATCGCTTGTATCATTAGTTGCTTTGTCCTCTGTTTGCTTTCTGTATATGTGTATGTGTCTGTGTGTGTGTATGTGTGAGTGTTTGTGTGTGTATATGTGTTTGACCGATTTAATCCTAGCAATTCATGTGCAATATTGTTTTTGCTATCTGCTGTTCTCCAAAGCGTCACGTATCTATGTAGATGTCTGCTGTCGCTATTGTTATTGTCGACACTTGTACTTCGTTTCAAGGAAACGCTTATTCTGTCTTTTGTGGGTCACGCTTTTGAAAGCGATTTTTACGTTTCTGTGTTGGAGTTTTTTGCCATTGCTCTTTTTTTTGTGTTAGGCTATCATACGCTTTCAAATCATAATCACTCTTGCTTGTACTACTATTAAGTATATATAATTGCGTTTTTTTTTTACAAAGGGAAAAACCGTCCTGTAAGCTGTGTTCCGTGTCCTAGCCGGCCAGCGGATAGAGACGTTGCTGCTAAAACTCCCACGAAGCTTGCTGCTGCGCCAATTGTCCAATGGCAGAAATGCCTGAAGGACCGGGCTCAGAAGCCGTTTGGGTTGCCGATGAACAGTCGTCGCTCATGTTTTCTATCAAGCCGGACATCGGTGGTTCCTCTGCGTCGAAGTCCAACACCTTGAACAGCAATAAAAAGACGAAAAAGTCCAAATCGTCAAAACGTAATTAGATAAACGGTGTGGTTCGCAATTGTTTAAGGAAAGAAAACCCGACACATGCAACAGGACCAAGATGAAGTTTCGTGGAACGCGTAGCGATATCCTGTTAAAAGTGATTTGGGAATGAATTTATATTCTTTTCCCACAAAAGTACATACTCTTATAAACATACCACACAGCTGCTAACCCGACCAAAGTGTGCCTCTTATCTAGTTATTTACAAGCAAAGACACCTTCGAAGTTACAAAGGTCCTTGCTTACCAATAACTGCGTCTCTTCTGTGCCATTCCGCGAGCCGACGGCCGCTACCAGCTTTGTTTGATCAGCCCGAATTCGCCACACCACGCCACCACTGCCACCGCTCTTCAGACAGACGAGATCCCGTATAAATTCGCCCGTTTTCAGGTCCCACAGTTTAACGGTACCATCATCCGACGACGTGATGACGAACTTGGAGTTGAACTGAAGGCAAGTGACTGCCGACTGGTGTTTTGACGGACCCGCCAACGTTTGTAGGCACTGGCCCGTCGTAATGTCCCACACCTTAACTGTACTATCGGCATTTCCCGAGACCAGGATATTGTCCCGCAATTCCATCCCTGATGTAAGACTCTGATGGCCAGTTAAAGAATGCTTGCACTCGCCAGTTTCGACGTCCCACACACGAATCGACGTGTCCAAGCTGCCGGACACGACGTGGGTGCCGTCGAACTGTAGCGAATAGACGCGATTCGTGTGGCCTTGTAATGTGTGAAGGCATTCTTCGCGCCCTGGTTGCCACACCTTCACCATGTAGTCATAAGCGCCAGATACGATTAATCTGCCGTTGAATTGGACGCAGCGTACGGCAGCCACGTGACCGACGAACACACCGAGACAAGCCCCTGTCGTGATGTCCCACAGACGAAGCGTTGCGTCACGTGAACCTGACACAACTCTAAAAAAAGAATGGAAGTTAGAAAAAGCATAACAACATAACAGCATTAAATATATTATATAGCTTCTAAGTAAGCGCTACGCTAGGGCCGCGGTAGGTGGGCACAGTTCAGTGAATTGTTTTACCTGTCACCATGTAGATGCATACATCGTACTGTCGATGTATGACCATAGAGGACATGTGTGCATTCACCCGTTTCAGAGTTCCACACTCTAAGAGTCCGATCTGTCGAACCTGAGATAACGGTGCTTGCGGACATTTGCGAGGACCACACACCACCCGTATGGCCTATGAGGACACGCAAGCATTGGCCTAAAGGAAGGGATGACGATAAATGGGAAATTAGCGTCAAAAAACAGAGAGAGTAGTCTAGTGGCCCTTAAAAACACATACCTTTTCTGCAGATTACGCAATGAGCTCAATCGATTCAATAGGAAATTGCTTTAAGTGACGTTTAGCAAGAGTATGCACCTTAGCGAAAATCCGTATTTTAAATAATCCCTTAAATATAATAGGAGCATTTGTACTATGGTGTATTAAATCATCCTGTAGTTACCTGTAGTTGCGTCCCACACTTTAAGGGTGTTATCATCACTACCGGATACAATTCTGTTGCCAGCGAATTGCAAGCAAGTAACGACGTGGTCGTCGTGACCCTTCAATGACTTTGGACTTCGCAGACGTCGAGACCGCCAATTCAATTCAATAGCATGAAGTCGCATAAACGCTCGTTTCCAAGTATTTGATACAGTCTGCTGGATAAAAACAAAGGCGATTATATACCAGATGTATATGATTAGCCAAGCTGAAATGGTCGAATGAGTATCACTCAAAATGTGGGGACCCTTCAGTATTGTGCTACTAATTGGGATGATCGATTTGTTTGCATATAACAAATACACAATCACTACTAGCTTATCGCTCGCTGTATATGGAGGTGACTCAATGAATAGTGACAAGTTCGGATTATTCGACCTTTTTTTTTCGACATTAGCAACCCATCTCTCTCTCTCTCTAATATTATAT
>NW_019211455.1:43347068-43421303 GCF_002443255.2 Varroa destructor | reverse complement strand
AAAGAGAACAAGCTACTCTCTACTGACACCTATTGGAACAAATCATTCGCTACCCTGTAACACCTAAATGTACAAGTATACTTATTTGGGTAACGTCAGCCCGGACTGTTGAAATGGGGTCGGCTTTTGCCGAGCCTCTGAACGTTCACTATAGATTTCTTAGTCACAGGTGATGTTAGCTGAAGGCGAAAGATCAGCAAACGCCCGTATAAAGCAATAGATACGATACTTAATGCATAGGCAAGGCGATATCTGCAGATTCTGTCCACCATTCGAAAATTATGTTTACCGTGGAGTAGTGGAAGCTGCAAAGTGACGATGAAAGATACCTGCATTGTTTGTAGATGTCTAAACGTAAGTATCGCGGAAGTTGTCATTGGCAGTCATTTTCAAATCACTATCAATGCTAACGGGCTAGCTGAGTGACTCTGGACACCGTTGTTCCAGCTCTGGGCGGGCTTGAACACACGCTAGTACAATAGTGGATCTTGTTGTATAGTCAAATTTGTCCCAAAGATGCCCCTGTAGATTAGTAACACTGATAAGCTTCCAGGTAGAATCGTGGAAAAAAATAATGTGGCATGGCATAGAATAGTCTTCAGATGATCAAAAAGGTCAAGAACCACACGACAAAGTGTAGCAAAATACATCAAGAGAGTTTCGAATCTCCAACGAGCTAGTTCTATCTAAATTTAACCACTTAATTAATACCATACTCACTGGCAATCGGGTTGTCGAGGCAGGTAAATTAATTTCTCGAACACTTTGCCCCGGCCTGACCTAAAAGAGGAACGCCATTTAACACCCGTCGAAGAAAACTGTGACGCGGTGCGGCATTTACAGGTCTACTAGTGAGTCTTTTGAGAGGATTCGATCTCGAAAAAAATTAGACGTCAGCTTAGTACTCGCTACTTCAATGTCGCATACAGATACTGACGCAGGTAGTGGGTTCTACCCTATTTAAACCGCGGCCTATGCTGGCCCGCCTATTACCCCTATGTCTCGAATTTTACGTCCGGTGTGGCCGTTAGACATTTCGTTAGACAGACGGCTGGCCCCTAGCACGCACCAGAGTGTGTCTACGCCCGGGTGCGGACCACGACGCGTCTCTAACATTAGCAGACAAATACGCCACTCGTCTGTTGCGTACCCGAGGCACTGTGATAAACACGCGTGCGCTCCTAAATGTTGTACGCTCAAGCAGGGATGAATGTGTTTGCATTGGGTGACGCTTATAATAAATAAATTGTTCTTGTAAAAACGACAGACTTCGGTCGCTACCGCTGCTGGCTAGACGGTGTTTCTCATGTACAACGGTCTGTCCACGTGATCTGTAGACATGGTGCTTACAGCTATTGCTTATTGGATACATATTCGTCTGTACAAGCCGGCTATCATGCAGACAGACCCAGTACCGGCTTCGATAAATTCTATCGATTCAGGTTGGTGAACTACGTTCGTGTTATAGCTTAAATACGAGGTTTTTCTACTCTAAAACTACTCTGATCTGCATATGGAAAAAAGGAACCAGATTAGCGCATAATTTTTTAACCAGAAAGATTTGTATCTACAGATTGCTAAAATCGACATCGTAGGCGTACCGCCATTAACGCCAACCATATACCTTAGTAATTTTCCTCTATTTTGGATTTCTATTCACTCAAGAATCATCTGTTCGCGAATCGTTCTGTGATGCGGTCACTGCGTCACCGATGTCCACCGAACCCCACAACGCTATTCTATTCTCCTCCAACATAACCGCAAACGTATTGATCGCTATGGAACGTGACGGCATTGACGCTGGAACCGGTCACCAGCATCGCGATCAGCCATCGCGGGAGAAGCGTTCGCGAGATGATGCCACGAGCGATGTCGGTGCCTAACCCAAATACTTTTTTCTGTCAATCTTACCCATCCACTTCGCGCAGCTTTATAGAGGCTCTCTTGCTTGCGCGTCCGTTCATCAGACGGTGGCCTCAACGATGGCTGCTGCATCACATATTTCTGATAGGCGAACACGCTATCGGACGATTCTCATAGAGTGATAAAGCACTAGTTCTGCTATCTTCTTTACTAACGGCCATTTCGAGTAAGGACGCCAAAGTTGTAAATTAATGTTGAGCTATCGATTTGCCATTGCGATACGGTATTTGGGTCGATTTCCTTTTGCTAGCCCGGACTAGTTTTTTAGAAACGGTATTCATGTACGAGACGGTACGATAGGTCGGTAATGAACTAAGAGGAAACGAGTCGTGTACGTATGGTTAGTGGATCGCGCAAGAGCTGCTGAAGCGATTGCTTGCCAGCCAACTGCAGACTTCTGATCAGTTTTGGATATCGGATCAAAATGGCGTAGGACGGGGTCACGAGAAGACGGACCCACGAAGAAGATATAAGCAAAAAATCAAACGTGAAGACGCAAAAATGCTCTTAGAATTCAGCCGTATTTAGCTGATACGAGGCTTAACTAACTAACAGAAACTAACGCGACGTTTGATAGAAGTCATCTTTGAACCGATTTCGACGCCAGTAGTCAAAGTGGTACCATGGGATTTTGGATGTGCTTGACGCTTGAAAGCTGCTGTGAAAAGTACGACTTTAAGTGTTCCATTAATTGTGCTATAGATATTTAGTAATGCTAAATCGGATAGTGGGTGTGAAGATTTTTTTGCTGATAAGTGTATATGACCGAATAAAACTATGATTATGTATGCTTGATAAAGAACTAAGTTGTTATCTGAGGATACGTGACATTAGTATTTTTTATTTTACTGTAAAGTAGTGTTAATTGAAAATTTTTACAAACCAGATAACTTGTTAACTTGGCTAAAATACAGAATTCGAGAGCGAGTCCGAAACAGATAAGCTTGCACTATAACAGCATTGGCCAGTAAAAACTGTTACTCCGCACCCTAAATAAAGCAAACAAATAAATTAACTAGTGACGTTAGCTCCATTAAGTTACCTATGAATACCTTGCATGTATCAAACAACACATGCAGCAGAACGAGACATTCTGCCTGCATGAAATTTCATAGTAAACGTACGATTACTCTCGTATTTACTTATATAAGTACGTTTTTTGCATTGTCGTAGTAGAACTATACCGTCACTATCGGTGGCCCGACCTATCCGCACTCTACCATCTCGACCATTCAGAGTCTTCTCTAAACGTAGCTTCCAGCAACGCTAAGCACTGCTCACATACACAAACTGCACGCGTGACTTTCATTAACAACAGCGCTCCGTGCGTATGTGATTTATCTGGAGTGTATATCTAGCCCGCTTCCCCTTAGCCCATCTTTCTTTCTATTACATTCAACGTCTATCCTACCAGCGTCTGTCATTCAGCCGCGCGCTTGTACCCACAGTTTCCGTTCAATGTTACAACGGCCCCCACCATCGGACCGTTACCAGGGGACATTATGCAAGAGGTCCACCTCAAACGCGGCCTGCCACCCACGGGGTGAGCCTGTGGACGCGTGGTCCTGTTGCTGCGTAGTTTACTGAATCGTACGCGGAAAGCTTATTTAGACCTAATAGGAAACGTTTACGGTACCATTACGCAACTAACAACCGTTTTTGGAACGATGTCGTGAAACCGTGCGAGATCAACAACAACATATATAGAGGCAGTCGCAGCAGTGGCCGAGGCCAGTGTTTCTACGTTTTCGACGCTCTTCCCGCACCGGCATGACCTTTCTTACGAGGAAATTAACCGAAAGGTGCCGACAAAGCGCTGGCTAGCGGCACCACACATTAGTCCAAAGTCAAGGGAGCGGTCAGCAATTGTGCTCTCGAATATCGTCGTTGTTCTTGTTGTTATTGACTGGCTGGCTGGCGGGACTCACGTTGATATCGTTGACATGCTTTAATGATCAGTTACGGCCTTGCTATGTTATCCTATTTATGGGGGCTAGCCGTAAGAACTCATTGAGCTCCAGCCAGAATAGGATACTTACTTGTGGAGTCCTGCAGGCGACGAGATTAGGACAAGATATCGTCAACATGCAAAAAATTACGAAAATGAGTACCATTTAGATTTTGTTGTTGTACAACAATTGTATACGCTTGAGATAACATTAGACGTGTGTATTACAATACGTGTAGCTCTATTTGGGAATTCAACATACATAATACATGCATACATAGACCGAACATAGAACTAATTAGCCGTAATGGGTCTATGCGCGTGCATTTTTACTATGCAAAGCTGCATTACGGTACGTGTGTATGATTTTCCATTTATCAATTCGCTTATATGTATCTCATCTCGAAAATGAATGATCTTAGACAAACCAGTTAGCCACCTGACGACACCTGATGACGACAACAAAGAAACTAACGGCATGAAAAACAAAATGGTGGTACCCATAGTGGCAGTCGTGAGCTCGCGGATTTGATCTTCCTCTCCATCTCGGTTCCCTTTATCCAAACGTCCCGAAATCTCTACTCGGACAGCGCTGCCCGCTTGTTCACCCAACCTTCTGAGGTCATGGTCATCATGATGGACGCACACCGTGGCGGCGGGCGCTGGAAATCGCATATTAGTTTTATGACATCACAACAATCGTGGCTAGGCCGGCCGGTGAACAGGTGAGGGCGTCGCTCTTGAACTACTTTCGACGCGACGTAAAGTTCAGGCGGCTGTTGCCTGCGTCGTCTGCTAGAACAGCAGCGCCGTAAGTGGCGGTGACTTCATAGCAATGCAACGTCAATAGTATATTGCTATAAGTTGCTTAAACAGAAAACTTCATTAAAAAAAGCACGGCTAGAGATAAAGATGTGGAAAAATATAAGATTTGAGACGACAAAACATGGCGGCCAAATGATATTATATGAGCGGAAAGATATGTACGAAAGACGATTAAACGAGGAATATTTTGGCATAATACTGTGTTAGCTTGAGGGAAAGTTAGCTAAAATTAGGTACAATGCCTTCGCCTTACGGTATGAGCCAGCTAGCCACCTGTCTGACGAAATGCCCGGCGACGGCGATATTAGACATCAAACTCGAAACATGGAGCCACAATGTCTAGTCTCCTCCAGCAGGACAAAAGAAAACATATGTTGTAGAGTTGACGCAGATCTAGAGCCCTTTGGTTGTATTTGCACCAGTTATTTCAATCAACTCAATATGTGTTTGTTGCACCTGGTATCTTGATGACACTGAGACATTGGTATAAAGATAAACATTTTTTTTTTTTTTTTCGTTTGCAGGTAAGTAAACTTAAAGCGGGGATTAATGTGATCACACTGGAGAATATCAGCGTAATACCATCAAATGCCAATATCGGTATGTATCTGGGTGCTACACTACAAAGCGACGTCTATAAACGTTATATGTAAAATGGATTTTTTTTTTTTGATTTGCCCCCCCTTGCATGCTGTCCGTGAGAGCGGTGATTATTTCACCTAAAAAGACATCAGAAGCTGCACCCACAGCCAATGGTCCATCTATCTATTTGGAGCTTTCTTCATTCTAAGATTGAGTACAAATATCCATCAAACAAAATCACGCCCACTCTCACATTAGTTTCCAGGCCGTACTAGGCATTGGGCGCCGCCTAGATTAAAGGTTCCCAAACCGGATCGTAGTCAATATATATAGATGAATCAGATACTTCGCATCCAGTAGTTTATTGAGTCGACCTTTTTTTTCTCTCTATTTCTATAGGCTAGTAGACCACCGCACAGCCCCTATCGGTGTGTGTCTATTGATTCTACGAATTTTGGCGCCGCTACCCGATGAGAACTGGGGAGACACCTCCGTCTGATAAACTCCATACAAACTAGCCGAGTACCTGGTGGTCTTTGTAGGTTAGGCCAAAGTATATAGGCCCCGCAATAGTGGAACATTTCTCCTGGGCGGCGGTCTCTAGCTTGCTTAGACACTCCTACGTCTAACTGGGGTGACTTCGAATCTGAAGCCGGTTAGCGCGACGAGACCCGAAATACAAAGAAAAAAGACTGCACATACAATTCTGAGAGATTGAGTTCGTTTAATCTTCCGTCCTTTGGTGTGGATCCGTGTACTTAAATGTTTGTCTTGTACGAAGGAACGAGCGAATTTGTAATGTCGACTGGCGCATAGTTCGTTGGTAATCTAAGAATCGGATGATAGAGCTTTTGAGCGGCGGGCTCTAACCCGCCAATTATGACATAGAACAGTGCTCAGTTCTAACCTGAAGCAGTTGTTTTAGTCCTATACGTGGCCAAGTGACTGGCGTCGTTCGAGGCTCATCAAGTGTCGACGGCGGCTGCAAAGGGAGGTGACAAGGCCGGCAGTGATTGTAAATCCGAAATGTAAACGGGAATCAACATCGTCACCCACGAACTGTCTAGTCTTCTTCGTTTCAATGCCCTATGCCGACGCTCCACAAATCCATACTCCAAACTGATCGGGAACTACAGCTGTTACTGTTATAAAATGAACAGAACTATATCGAGCTGAATTCAGAGTAAATACCCCAGTAAGAAAACAGCTGTTTTTCAAGATATGGTATACATATATATATGTATAATCCCTTCAACACAAATCTATATATTCAAGAGTGTCTGAGAGCACCCAAATGTATAAGTTTGTATATGTACTGTGGGTATCTACAGTTTACAGTAGAGTTACTTAGATACGATCTCAACAAAGAGCTGCTGATGCCGTTATTGTTTTCTCGATGGTGGCATTGCCGTTATTGACGATAATCATGATGCCGTATTTATAGATTTCGGGCGTATTCGGACAGGGCTGAAGATCAGTTCGGCGGAAGGCAATATTCTTTGGACGCGACGATGGTAGAAACTACTGTTATCGAAATAGGGCAACCACATTGATGGCGGTTGCGTCATAGAACAAGCTGTGCGGTTGCTTCTGAAGTACCTTGCCAAGGGGTTCGAAGAGCTGTCCCAATAACCTCCGATAATAACTTTAGTTTGGGAACCCCTCGTTGCTGAAACTGCGGAAAATCAAGGTGAACAACATTGAGGAACGACCTATGATCGAGGCCTGTTTATAATAGGCCTTTTCGTTCTCTCTGACCCTCTTTTCGTTGTTGTTCGTGCTTCACTGATTGCCCCTGTGTCAAAGTACGAAAGAGCTTTAGGCCAGTAGGTCTTAAGCCGACTAGAAACACACTGACGGTTGATCCAACAGAGGTGGCGACATTTGACGGCTTTGTGCCCTACGAAGCTTTGCATGGTTGGCTTGACCCGTCGTGACCGTTTGAAAATCAAGCGTACATAAAATTTATGAAGAATAAATAAGCGCCTAAAAACAATAATACGTTGACGAGATACGAAAGTTTACAACTCGCCCCCTGAACTCTTATTCAACAGGCTGATACATAAGTTCTCCCTAAGGTCTGCACGAGAGCCATGTCTCCCTCTAAAGTTTGAATAACGCTTTTGTGGTTTAAATCATTTGTCCAAAATACATGATACATATTGCGCCCATATAAGATAACGATATTAGTTGTAGTGGTCAATGGAAAACAAGAGGAACGAAAGTTTAATCGAAGATTGTTAACAGGTACTCTATTGTAAAGTCCAATATAAAATAAAGAAGTAAGGCATTACAGTGAACAAGATACTTAAGAACGTTTTTAGCATAGAAGGTCCTGTTCGATATGTTTGCACCTGGAGGCAATCCTGCTTACGTAGTGCGCTATACGCCTAGACCAGCGAACCCCGTCCTTGATGAACAGATGGTTTTGCAGGGCAGCTTTGAAAAATTCGCTGAATCCTAATACCATCATATATATGATTCTATACGAAATTTAATTCAAACGAACAATTTATGTCCGTTTTGAACTAAGTGCTTTATGGAAACCTGCTAAGCCATAAAATTATCAGCCTGTATCAAGAAAAAGTAGGATGATTGACTATCGTTTGTTGTTACACTATGCGCAACGTATTAATACAGTACTATCCAGGCTTGACTCCATCCGCCGATATCATACTGGATGTTGGTTTTATAATAGTTTGATATACTCTCTTGCTATGAGCTGTGTCGTATTTCTCTCGTTACTTTCCGTCCCATCAACCCTGCCAATGCTATTCACCAACCTTCTGAGTGTCTTTCTCTACGAACCCCTCTTTTCACACACCCTCTCTCTCCCCTCTCTGTCTCTAACCCAAAGACAACTGTGAGTTGTGTAGCTATCAATTCGTCGCTATTCATTTTAGAGCACCAGAGCTCCGCCTTTTCAGCAGAGCCTTCTCAGAGGCGGTTTCTGCGTGATCCGACGAACCTCTGCCATGTTAACGCCGTTACCACTATCTTAACTGGCTGGGCATGTGTACCCGTTTGCGCACCTTCTGATTCGTGTTGGTCATCGTCACCAGTTCGCAACCACCATCTTAACCCATCGCAGGCCACAACTGTACATGCTGACCAGCGCCCATGTGCGAGTTAGGCCGCAGGACAGACGCCGCTACCCGTTAGCAGGGGTGGCACCGGCTGTCCCTGACTACTTCTGCTGCCTTCACCGCCAATGGTGACGCTCTCTATAAACGAGGGATCATTTCTTCATAAACAGTAATCCCGGTTGGCCGGCGTGTAAGCTCCCCTCCATGGCGGTTTCAGACGCGAGGGCAGGCGCCAACCCCAGTAGGAGCAGAGGTAGCCGCGAGCATCGTTTGCGTATGTGTCCTTCTGTGTCCGCAATAGTCTCTGCCAGCCACTGGCTACCGGTTATAACAGTGCCAGTGGTCAGAGCCGTAATAGTTATAGTAGTCCTATCCCGATGCGTCGAGTCGACGCTCGCTGTTCAGTAACCGCTGATGGTGAACTGCAGCTAGTGGAACAGTCGTCCTCCCTTGCTTTCTTCGCGATTTCTTTCTGTAGCATCGTCTCTTTTTCTATCTATGGCCACAACTTCGCCTGCTCTTTCCTCGTATCTCTCTACGGACGTACTCTCCCCATTATCTTTGGAGCTCCTCTGTCTATTTCGCATTGCTTCTATTGTAGATCCTCTCCGACCCAATGGACGTGGAAGGAGGTGTGGCTAGAACGTTTACTAAAGGATTTCGGGAGAGGGGCAAAAGGCGGATAAGAAACAGCACACGGCGAACTGGATCACATCAGGGGACGATGTAATGGGCCCAAGGTTAGTCGACGTGTTTATTTTATATTTTAAAACATATGCTGGCCTCGCTTTCCCTCTATCTCATTTTCTGCTCTGTTTGGGATTTGACCGCCGCAGCCGCTTATGGCCTCCAACGGGGGCTGAGAACGAGAAAAAGTGAGGGGTAAACAAGGCAGGATACCAATGCTGTCGAGACGGGAGGGTAAAAAAGGCAGCCGCTCTAAAGCTAGGTGGGGTCACTCGCAAGGGAAGCATGTGGATGAACGCCTAACACATCTACAACTGGAGCCTCCGCTCAGGATGCAATCGGGAACGAGGGGAAATGATCAAATCCTCCGACCTGGTCATTCGTCTTGCTCCTCCCTTTGCGGGGTGATGTTAAATGCGATGTAGCCAAGACGTGCGCTTACAGACGAAACGCAGGAAAAAACCGCAGAATACCAAGACACCACCGGCGAAGTGGAGAAGGATCCGAAGCATACGACTATTGTGCATGAAAGTGAGGTTCACCTTGCTTACCTGTAATGGACTTGCAATTTAGTGAAGAGAACGCAAAAAGGCTCGCCCAACTCTATCGCTTAACATAGGGAAAATTATTCAGATAGCAAAAATATGCTTCTAATTATAGTCAAAAAGTAATGTGTTTGTTAATTGAATTTGGGAGCACCTGCTAAGGCGGTCCATATCGAAGACCAGGCGAACACAATAGCGCAGTCTGTCTTGTATTAGAAGAAGCTGGCCGCTTGAACCAGCCACGTTTAACGGGCACTACCAGATGTGAAAACTCAAAACATTCATTGTAGATAAGTAATTTAGTATATAATAAGTAACAGGTGCCAACTTGATATATAACTAATTTAATAAATTATGCCAGAAGTAATCAGCTGGCTGAGACAGCTCGAACTGGTTTCTAATGGCAGTTTTTTGTATGTGTATATATATATATATACACACACTATATTCTCTAGGTAAACGTCCATAATCAATACATATGTTGTATGGTCAAACACCATTCGATGACCAAGGTTTGTACGTAGTGTTTCATTTTAAACATCACTATACTTCCTAATTGTGGGCATTTAAGGCAATATTTTAGGTGCATTGCCCTATTGTACTTTGAAAGACAAAAATCTTCAGGTAATCATATGTGCAATACGGCTGTTTTGAAGCGTATATTTACAGACCTGTCTTGCGAATCTCTTGCCGCGCCGCGAGCTGTCTCCGTTGTTGTAGTAGACAAGTTTGTTCGAAGAAAATTTCCACTCACCTAATGCGTTTTATACCTTTATGCATATATATATGCACGATTGTCATCATGTTTATAAGGTAAATCTATTTGTGCGCGTGCGTGCGTGCGTGCGTGCATTGTTTGCTACTGCATGCCAATTATACATTTTTTTTTATTGCTATCTGGCGCATCAGCCGTTTGTCGGCTGTCTTTGTCTGTAGCACAAACATTTCGGGTATGTATGTATGTATGTAGCAAACGTTCGTACGCGTGCAAGTTCGCCCCTATAATGTCGTAAAAATTACAACTCTTAAGGGAGTTGATCATTTTTTTTATTAGCAATCTCACTGCTTCAAGCTTCTGTCCGTGCAGCATAGGGGATTAAAACAGATCAATAGTCCTCGTTGAAATCCAGCTACTGTGCATCGTACAGCTATGTGCTCGTTCAATTGTTAGAGATCTCAGGCGTTGGTCTTTTTCGCTGGTAGTTTTCAGGCGTTCCAAAAGAGTGACTTTTCACCTTAGTTTACTGTTTGACAGAGTGGGCCAGCATTACTGCCCGTCGTTGTGTTGTTTGTAACATGGCCGTTGCTCGCCGTTGATTTGCTAGCACGGCCTGTGTATGGCCTGTATTCAAAATGCATTTCAGGAAGTTTGTACCACTTCTTCCCCGCTCTGGGGTCTTTCTTTCGCTTTTAGAGACGTGATTCCTATTGTTTCCCAGCTCTCTCTGCGGTCTATAGAACCTTGCTGATGTTGTCCAAGCTTTCGACCGACCGCGCAGACCCGCTGGTTAAGAGAAGCTTCGACCGAGATCGGTTTCCATAGTTAAGGAGCTCAATACCTATGATACGGGGGCGGACGTCGACCAGTTCGAACGTTACAGGAGAATATGCTCTCCTGTAACGTTCGAACGCTCCTCAGAGAACACAGCTCTCTGAGGACGAGCAAGAACCCATCGTCCTGCTCCGAGTGGTTCCTCTGTCGCAATGCGATTCTAGGCTACCCTGTTTTGCTTACCAGTGATATCTACCTGGGTGTCGATGTTGGCCAGCAACATTTGTAGCTGTAGACCACTTTACTGTTAATATCTTTGCAGTTGGTCGGTTATATCGGAGCTAAAGCAGACTCTGGCAAAGCTTCGCCCAATCGGGACGGAGGGGCAGAGGTAACCCAGGCGCTGTTCTAGGTTACTGGGTCGAAACCGTTAGTCACATAGGGCGCAAATAAATTCAGAGGATCTTTCAATGTGTTTTATTGTCGGCGATTTTCGTGAAGCGAATGAAACTCGGTTGGGATTTGTAACGAGGATCTGCTAAGTGTACAACTGTGTTTTCAATCAGGGACTCAGTGCTCAGGGTAAAACGAATGACGTTTTGAAAATAAAGCAAAAACAAGCAAGAAATAATGGAAATGTTGTCATCTGGATTCGTAGTACGCTTCTAAAATTTAAAATTTTGTAATCTACAAGGCGGCTAACAAGGAATCATATGGATAACGAATGGGTAAGAAACCTTAGCTACACGTTTATGTTTTCGATGTCACACTTCACGAAAGCCTTCACTTGAGACAAAGGGAAAACATTTAGGGAACTCAAATACTGGTGAGGAATCAAAATGTCGTGTACTTGTAAGAATTCTAACCACATCTATTTTAGTTATTGTATAAGCTGCTATTCTCGACGGGTAAACACAGTGACTAACAGATCATAAATAGAAAATCTACAAGTGAGGACTGTCGCCTAGCTTCAATTACATTAAATTGTACTTTGGAAATATGGAGTCCGATGGGCCCTTTCGAAACCCAGTAACTAACAATATACACTGTGTTTTTTAAGCCAAGTATAATGAAAATTATCTTTGTATAGGCAGCCATTCCTAACTAAGTGTTCCAGTGCATTTGCCTCTCAGACCTGTATGGTTTTTAACTAACTGTTTATACAGGCGGTGGCGGTAGGTGGATGGTCAACACTAACTAGTAATGAAGCTTTTGGTGCTGGCTCATCGACCTTCTATTGACTTTTGATGTTGCGATAAAGAGTTTTCTTCGAATTTCGCGTTCAATACGCTCAGACTATCATCGCGGATGTTGTCGGTATCCGTGAACCACGCGATCTTCCATGCACGCTTCGTTCTCTTTTATTTTTCCATAAAATCAGTTTATTCCGGTTAGAGGGGATTGGCGAAGCAACCTTGAACTCTGTCTGAAGACGGCCATCCACTGCGCTGCAGAGGATCCCAGATCGCCTTCGTCTTGTTGTTGTAAGCTGCTATTCTGTGCATGCGCCGCGCTTTCTGAGAAGTACTCGTCCCGCCCGTCTCTGGCAGCCCCCCTCCTACAAAACAGCCCTGAAGCCTCATCGAATGCGTCAAACAACGGCGCTCTTCCTCTGTCGAGTATGTGGCAATTTTTACAACTCCCAACTGACCGTTCCGATCCGCCCCGATTCCGATGCGCTTTGAGTACGACAAGCGGACAACGTGGCGATGGCCGTGGTCGGATCAAGCTTTATCCCTTGTGCCACTGGCGTCGGACAAGACAGCCGGGCAAGTGAATTTTTCTGCAGATACCTTTGCCGAACCAGTGTCTGTCTGTCTTCTACTGCAGGCCATAGTATGTTTTGCCATCACAGGGCTTCCCTGGAATGGATGACTTACGGCTGTCCAGCTTCCACCGCCGATTTGTAGAATATATATACATATGTATGTGTTGAGTGCGTATAACACGCCGGGTTAAAATGACAACGAAACCTGCCTATGATTTGTAAATCTTGTCCTCGATTGTCGCTGGGTTAATCGACTTCATCAAGATTCGAATTCCTTCAAAAACCGCAGGATACATCAGATCTTGCACCATTTTGACCCTATTGTATCGGTCTTTTCTTGGACAGCTGAATACATATTTTAGCCTATGCTGCTGAGCTTCAGTATTAACACTTTACAGTTTTCCCCCACCGTCGAAGAATGTATTACTTTCTCATGATAGTTACTTACGAAAACAGACCATCTCCTATAATTTCATCCTCACAGTGCTCCTGTTCTAACCTCCTGCGTAAACGAACGACGACTTCGCTACCTCACGCAAATTTGCCACCATGAAGTAAAAGTTTTTGCAGAGTCATCTTTCTGTCGGCGTGAAGCGTTCCCTTCTATATGCAGTAGCCATCCTCTATCTCTTCAAGTGGTCCCCTAGGAATGGCTGCTTATTCAAGTCGAGCCGGAGTGAAGATCTGCAAGAACAGAGACTGGGTTAAAACGAGAGGGACTTCCAAGCAGCGTTCGTGGTGTTCCTTTAGTCGACGGGCCGCAGAATATCTCTCTGTATGCTCTGTGTAGATAGGCCGCGCTTTGTATTCAACTAACTGAACGGAGACAGCCAGGGGTAGACACCAGGAACAGCTAGCGGTCGGCAACGTCCCAAATTGCTTGGCTAACGCTTCTTGAGATGAGTGTTGAGGTGCTTGCAGAGACCTCTGCGTCTGTGACCGCCACTGCCCACTCCAGTTTCCAGCACAAGTCTTCAGTATAACGCATTTGGAAGCAAGAGCTCGCCAGTGACTTTCGTGGTGACCACCACCCTTGTCACTAATGCAGTGCAGCAGTACGTTGACTCGGCCGCTTCTGTGGCATTTGCTACTGCTACCATTCTTCGCATGATTTTGCCTCCCCCTGTCGCCTTTATTCCCGTTACCGATTTCCCAGGCAACCCGTCCCTCCCGCTGCTGTTGTTGCCGCTATCCACTGATAGATCTCCCATGAGTCGGATGAACTCACGCCGGAAACGTTGGTCCACGAGCCATGCGATTGACCCTGGTTGGCAGTCGGCACCCGTAAACTATAAATTCCTCCACACGCCCAGACGGGTCAGCACAGTTTGTACCAGCAGCAGTAGCGGCAGAGAGAGCTAAAGGTCGAAAAGCAGCGCACAAAAACCGGGAACCAAATCTGCTCCTGGTGACAGGCCGAGCAGCAGAGCCGAGGCTAGGGCCAGGAGCCCCGCGTGTCTGACGCGGCTGCAAGGGTCTAGGAGAAATACTAGTACAAGCAAACGAAATATGGAGAGCGACGAACACATGAAAGTAGAAAAAAAAACGTGCGTATTGAGTATTGGAAGCACCGAGTGAAATTGTCGCTTTGCTGGGGCTTGGAGCACGTCTAGTTCTTCGGTGAGTGGGTACCGCGCGGAGTGGGAAAGGGGCGCAGAGGGAGAAGGAGGGGCGTGGGAATATTGTCGCCTTAGCTGCTCCTGTTTTCGGAGTCTTCTTCACAATCTGACGACTCGTTCGCGTACGGCTAAGACGAGAAAAGGAACATAAACACGAGAAAAAACCGGTAGAAAATGTAGAGGACAAAACAGAAAGAGAGAGAAAGGGGCTGCAGAATAAGTACGACTAGGCGCGCTGTTGCATTTAAATTGCTCTACTTTCATTGAAGCGGGGGCCGTGGAGGTATACGGAAAAGTGCGCGGACCAATAGCCTACGAGAATCAAAGGAATGAGTTTGAAAATAAACCGGCGAAGATCTGCGAGAAACTCTAGGAAGAAAGGATATCTGGTTTACGGCGTTTGTACGTGAAATTGTAGTTGAACGATATATTGGTAAGACATACAGGGGGGATGCTCCTGTTTTTGGTGCCTTTTGTCTGATACTTAAGCTGTTAGCCATCACTTCAGACAGGGATTCTCTTATACTTATTGTATAACTAGTGTTCTGAGGTTAAAGCGTGGTTTTCATCCTTTTCAAGAAAAATTGTGTACTACGAAGATTGTACCGAACGACAGGTGGAGCCAAACGACGCCGAGCTGGCCTAACCTAACACAATCATAAACGACAACAACAGAGGCGACGACGACAACAACCACGTCAACAAACAAAAAAAAAGGTATCATAATTTCTATGTGCTTTACAGTAATGCGTACACATGCGTGCCGACGACACACGCTCGTTACGGGCTCACGCTCCTCGCTTTATATCTCGGTCATTTTTTGTCTCTTGGCTGTGCTAACTGGCGTCTTCCCCTCGGCTCTATCATGATTTTCTGTATGCCGTTTAGCTTTTAGGCAGATGATGATGGTGACGACGACGACGATGCGAAACAAAGGCGCCACCCGCCACGAACATTAATACGAAACGTGCTTGAGGCACCAGCGCGGCCCGTTCTAGACAATAAGTAGAGGAGCGTCGCGTTGTTAACCGCGGTAATGTGTAGGCCGAAGGGCGGCCATGACGCAGGTAGCGTGCGTCCTGTAACACGGTGCCACCGTGCGCGTGGCAACGTAAATCTAGAAAAAAGCAACAGCGAAACTAAAACAAGAATGAGATTGGAGGTGTGAGAGACCGAGAGACCACGGAGAACCTATAAAAATAGAAAGAACCAGAAACCGAGAAAATTGATAGAAATAAACACAGGAGCGGAGGTAACGAGTAAAAACAAGACCGCAAAAAAAAATAACGAGATGCAAGAAGTAGGCGGGGCCAACATAATATGACAGGGCGGCAGCGTTTGAAGAACAGTTAGCTTCCAGCTGGAAGCTAATAGAAGGGTCTGATTACGCTGGGGTTGACCATGAGATCAGTTCGAGAATTCGCCGCTGTATGCCGGTGCGGGGCTGGTTGATAAGGGTGGGAAATGGGGTAGAGTACATGGATTCAGATGGACTTGACGATCCTTCGAAACTGCATCAAGGATCATCCAATTTACCGTACAGATATACACGTAATCTGACATTGTGTGTTCGTTTAGATAGATTTAGGCTGTGCCACCTTTTTTTGGTGCAATCCTGCTTACTTCTCCGCTACTACTATACGTAACCCGCCTGCTTCCGATTCGTTCGACCTCGTTATGAGATGCGTCGCGTCGTGGTCATTCTCTTTGTTTAGTCTCTTCTCGTTCCCTTTCTTAGTCCTGATGTACTGCTGCTTCATCCTACGCACTCCCCTCTCTGTTGCCCGCCACCTCCAGCACGCTTCTGCCCCTATCGTGTAGATTCTCAGTTGCTTTTGTCTTGGCCTTTTTTCACCAAGTAGTTAGAGATTAGGTTGGCTAGGTTTGGTTTCTCCACAGAGAAACGGCACAGGAAGGAGGTTGGCAATGTGAACTAATCGACTACCGAGCCTAGTTTACTTTGCCTTGGCTAAAGTCAACGGCACTTTTGAAATTAGCCTGCCCTTCTTTTTCTGTGCGTCCCATCGTTCCCCCTCGATTCTACCTTAATCTTACCGTGCGTGCCTACTCGCGGCACCAGTCTACCCTCACGTAATCGTTGTACCGTTCTTCCACCACCACTACTACCATTTCCGACCCAGAGCGAACTGCCAGTTTCCACACAGATTCCGGCGCTTGATCGTATATAGACAGCAGTCCGTACACATGCCAACGTAAGCAGCAATATCTAACTAGTCTAAGCAGCGTTCCACGTTGAACCCTCGCCAAACTCAATCTTAGTCCCGCGCTTTCCAGTTCTGTCGGAGCCGAGAATGAGACTTGGGAAAATGGCTTGTGGACAATACGATGATGTAGGATAGAATACGTAGGCGAGCAAACTAATAAGCGACGATATAGTACGAAACGTACAAGAATAGAGATAGGTACACGCCGTCCACTGACCGGTTCCATAGGAACGGCCGAATCCAGTAGGTGCCGATGTGACTAAGTAGAAGGGTAGACAGGGAGGCAAACACACAGGCATCCTAGATGCTTTACCTTCAGCTTGCTTCACGTAGCAGCAAATAGCAATAGGCAAGAAGCGATCCTTAGTGCGCGGTTGAGTGGTGGCTAGAGCAAAGCGAATGTCGAGAATGGCGAAGCTATTCGATCGCTTGGGCAGAGGGTTTGGCGTTCGCAGCATAGTAAACCGGCGGCGGTCGGTCGAGGATAGTCTTGCAGTCCTCCCTGCCGGCCCCTTTGTTCCTACACGTAGGAACAGAGGCATCGATGCTTAGTGTAAAGAAGTTTTAGGATACCCGTAAGCCAAGGCGCGGCTGAAGGCATGCTCGTAAGGTTTTCGCTTGAGAAGGCGTCGTGTTCGTGAGGATTAGGAATTTAGGAGGTTTCGGAAAGCAGGGCGTGCAACGGCATTAAGCGTACAACGAGTACCAAAGTCAGCTGCGAGGCAACGAACTTGCAAAGGGACGCTAGTCATGTACCGGCACGAGGACGATGCCTGCGTCTACGTTACAGTCGCATAGTCGTAGCTATCCCTTTGTAGGAGCAGCGACACCGCTGGCAACCGACTCCTGCGTAGTTTCTCGATAGAGAAGAACGATGTAACGACCGTAAATTACGCTAACGCGTGGACGACCGCCATTGCTGCCTCCGCCGCCGCCGGTCCACGATAGGCGTATCTGAGTGGGCGAGCTTCAAGTGAAGTACAGGAGTGTCCGTTGTTGGTTTGTTACTTGGCTTCGCTGTATTATAGAAAGGACAGAAGCGGCAGACGGCTCTCAGCCTTTTTTTTTTTCGTTTGCACACTTGTTTTGTACGACGGTGCGTCTGTGGGTGCATTTAATTTAGGAGTGGTAACGGCTTCAGAAATGCGAAGCGTCCCAATTACGGCTCGGTCTGCTAACGCAAGGAAGAGTGTTGTACACAGAACGTCGCTTAAGTTGATGTTGAGAAAAGCCTTCTTACCCTGTCTCATAGATACTTACACAAGTAATCGTGCCGCTAGTAGCGGGCCCTAGATACTTGCTTGTATTCAGGTCTGCTTGTCAACCACATATCACTGGTGATATATTAATATGCGAAATGATCTAAGTAACATAACAAAGTTAGTGATGGGCCATAGATGCTCCGTCGAACACCGTCATGGCGTGATGCGCAGCTCGCGGGTCGATGGGAAGAGTGACCTAGGGACCTGTAGCAGGCCGCGATATTTTACAAATTCGATTGCATTATTGGCATGTCACTTTAAAAGAAAGAGAGGGATTTCCTGCATCCGAAGTGCAACCGCAAATGCTGAAAAAAAGAAGCTTTTTTTTTTCGTTTATGGGCGTTTTATGTTTTGTCGATTGAAAGCAAAGGGGAAAAACAATATGTGCAATACATTGTCCTGCTTATCTGCTAGTGTGGATAATCAAGCTTAATCCACAGTGTTATGTCACAAACGCTACTTTCGAATAAGTAGTCACACACTGATGGGTTTTATCAACATATGCGATCTTCCGATAGGTAATTTTATGTAGCTGAACTTCGTTTGCTTAGACAAATCCCGAGTGCAGTTGACATTTTGGTAATGAAAATATAGTAGAACGAAACAGTCAAACCAATCTATACAAAGCTTTCCTCCATTATACAAATATTTATTTAATCTATTTATATAGTTTGTAGGGGTTAGGACAAAGAGTGCTGTACGTTACGTTGCAGGGAGACATTACGATTGGGCGCACTTCGCCGTAAGCTGCAGATGTTTCAACATTCGTGCCTTAGTCCTTTCTTTTTGTAGACTTATGTGTAACTTACATCAATTAATTTTGGTATTAAACAATGTTCATTTTATGATCATAGTTAACTAATGTTGAGATAATTTTTAAATCAAAATAGAACGTTCCAGTGAGGCAGTACCTTCACCCGTAGAAGTGAACATCTACGAGAAGTTGGAACGAAGTAATTTTAGCTCTGCGATAGCAACAATTCAGTAATAGTCGCAACCGTGACCCCTTCAAATGCATTTGTTGCCTAGAGTTAACTCTGACCATCCTCTTCAAGAGCTATGTCTTATTACATGACATCCTCTATACACACAGTATTGCAGCAGTCGGCTTTTTCGCAAGTTGACAAAAAGTTTACTTACAAAAAGAAGCCCGAAGAGGCGTAGCTATCCCTCGTACTCCTAACGATTAAGAAGTAGGCATCTAACATACGCTTCTCCGCGAGCAGCGCTTCAAGGGGTCGCAAGAAGCCAAATTTGCATGAAATTCTCGTTGACGCCTCGTCCAGCGGCTTCGACCCCATTCGCCGCAACCGACTTCCTTGGTCCTTTGAAAAAGCAGCTCGAATCGCGTCAAGCGGAGTCTGACGCGTCCTCTTTCAACATAGCGGAGCCAGTCGAGTGCCCCTGCAATGCTCCGCTGTGTAAGTGCGGCCAGCCGTTTGTGGAAGCTAGGTTCCGAGTGAGAAGCTCAGGGGAGGCGGCATAGAGGGTCAGGGGCATTAGGGTCCGAAGCGGGGGCGGACCAATTCTTGTGGGCATCCTTAGCTAACAGCTGGCCCGTGGATGGAAAATATTCACCTTCAAGAAGGGAATCGCTGCCGACTCACACGTAATCGAGCATATGTAGCTAATACTCCATCAAGTTCTCAGATCTCTCGAGTCCCTCACGAGCATTATCACATATGTCACGGGAAACGTAGGAGGGCGGAAAGGAAATACGGCAGCGGCACAAGCCGTATGGTCAAACCAAATTTGACGATGAAATAAAACTAACAAGAGATATCTCCTATACGTCTCAATTGAGGCACATCTATGCGAATTAATTTTTAGGTTGGACTACCGAGGCTTCTATATCGTGGACCAGATGTCCGACTTTTAAAACGTGCAGTCGGTGCTACGAAAGTGAAGAGTTCCTTTCAAAAGTATGCTGAAAGCTACTTTTACAATATATTAATTAAGGTGGTTAAAACGTTAGCCATTAATAAAGAACCTGTTAGTTTTATTCTGTACGAGTCGCGATTGCTTGCGCATTTTCCATTACTCCGAAAAGTCACTGGTTTTAATGATGAGTCCATTGTACACCTAATCGATCGTACTTCACATGTTGCGCCGCTGGCTTCTAGGATAACTGCGTACGAGTCCTTCGAATCCAGTAGCAAGTACGTGTCGAGCCTGATTACAGGACGCTGCAAAACAATCAATACCTAACGCTGGCAGAAGCGTTAACCACGCTGTTCCATACTGATTTATTAACACCACAAGCGTGTTAATCGCCATTAACGAGGCAGCTTACTAGGTCCCTCACTAGATCACCACTTTATGCAACATCTGCTTAAAGATATATAGTTACTCTGACCGGGTTGTCCGTTAGCAAGGCGAATGGCGACCACGTTCCTCGCACGTCCTGAATAGCTGCTAAATGGGACACGTGGGGCTATAGTTATGATATGGGACTGTGACATGTAGTATCTCACTACATTGCCAACTCCTTTCTAGCCAATGCTAAATAAGCCTTCCTTCAGTGTGTCACCGAACTCTGCGGGGCGGGGAGTGGGGGTAGGGGAATTGAGCACTACTGATCTCGCGGGGTTCTGTGTCCTCTTGGTGAATGCGCCATAAGATACCAACATCAATAATGCAAAAGGGTGACACCATCGATGGCAACGTGCTAAGCGATGACCATGTGAACCGGAGCACCCGGAGCGTAAATCTCAAGGGCTTAGCCTGATTTCTTTCGGCCTACCGCTGGTCATTGCTATTGATGGTTGACTTTTGCTATCCTATATTGGAGATAGCACATCGATGCATTATAGGTATACATGTAACGCTAGTCGTTACACGTTGAATTTCCCTATCGTACGAGCAGCACTATCAACAACTATTGGTCTATCGTTGTCTCATTTGATGACAATGTGCGTTTCACGCAGTGATCTATACTTTGTCCAGGGCTGAGTTCAAGCGGGGGAAAGATAATTATGCGATTCGCGTCTCCCGTCCATTACATACATACATACTCCGTTCGGCAACACATAATATTGTTTACTACCCCAAAACGAGAGATTCATTTGATTGTGTGCTAACTAGTATCAATGCAACCTAGCAAGGGACTATATAAGTCGTTATAGCTTGCGACAGGCGCTGAGAAGCACGCTGATATTTACCGAGCAGTAGGCGTTTGTGTGTCTATGCGGCACGCTATACCCACGCACGGGTGGGCGCAGGACGAGGTACTATGGGTGGCAAACATTGTGGAGGAAGTTGTGAAGGGTATGGCATTTCGCGCTGGTGCTGCTACTACGTCCAGACTAAGCCGAACGTTTTTGCCTCGGAAAAGGTTGTATGGGAAGGTACGTATAGCTAGCGCAACTGTCTACGTGATTGCCAATCGCATAGTTATTTGGTGACGCTTATCCTCGTGATGATGATTGTAGGGGTAATGGTGATGAGTCTTACATTCTGAAGGATTGGAAGAGGACATGGATGGCCCATCTAAAAGAATCGGCCTTGTTGTGATCATAGCGAACGGAATGTATAGCAAGTCAGAACAACTTCATGGAATGAATGTTGCGATGAGTTAATATCGGACTCAGCCCCTAATCGATATATGAATAATGTAGGCATTGTATTTGAAAAATCACAAAGGTCTGAGGTTGGAGAAAATTGACTCATCCGTTTTGAGTATACATGCCATAAGCACTTGAAATCGTCGTATCTATTATAATAGTATATGCTAACCCTGTTCGAAAGGAGCTGCCTTGAGGAATTACTAACAGTAACTACAGTGGAAACCTTCTAATAATTTGAAAAGAAATTATTTAATAATTGGTGAGCCTTCGTTAAATGAATTCCTTTATAGATGTGCGAACTACAACAGAGATCTACGTTTCCTCAACTAATAACTTCGTTTTCGTTCGAACTCTCAAAGGATCTTTGCCCTGTCCTTATATGTATTATGAAACACGTAAACACGTTGCTGTATCCTAGGCGATCCTGCCTGCCCACCAACTGCATCTCTATTCGATGCATTTCGTTTATTAACTCAGTCCACGTTGCCAATAGCAGCGGATACTCGTAGGGTTGTGCACTACGGAATCACTCGCCAATGAATGCGAGTTAGTGAACTTACAGAACATCTTCTCCCCGATCTTTTCGAGATGCACGGCAATGGATCTTTGCCGAGCTTCCAAAGAAAAGAACAAGACACCGGGCCGATGCTGCTGTACCCATGAATACAGTCCACTATTCCGCGTAATGTGCGGCACCTTGCAGAGCCCCATACCCGCTGGGGCCAAGTCTACTGCGGCTAACTTCTGCATCGTTTGCGCCCCCGGGTACTAAATTCTGAGCCGACCACTGATCACCAACGTCATCAATATATTATAGAAAGAGAAAGACGACTGTATCATGAGTTAGAGTGGGGGTTGCATTTGCTATCTATTTTGCTTCGCGCTTGTGTCTCCGTTGCCCCCTCCCCCACCGGCTACTTCTATAGTAGCTGTGGAAGGTAACTGAAGGTAGACTTCGTCTTTTCACCCAAGTCGGTGCTTTGGGGCCACCTCCGTCCCCCGTCCCGGCAAACCCACTGATCCTGGTCATTTCGAAGCTTGCCCCGGTGGGCAATAGGAACACATGCGAGCGTTCATAGACGGGGGACAGTCTCTTAGTATCAGCGCAGTATTCATACTGCATACACCGCTGAGGCATTCATTCGCTGACCTGCTTGCTCAGCTACTCATTCGGTCCTGCTTGATTCATCCATTCAATCACTATACGGAATGAGTCGGTATCCCTTCGGTACTCTGGTACCCTTATTTGTTTGCTTTGTTAGTAGTGAATGTGCAACTCTTCAGATCATATCGTTCTGTTCGCATTGCTATCGCCTATAGTAATAGCGTGGAGCTGCTCTCACACAACAGATTGAGTCTGCTCGTGCATCACTGCATCGCTGCAGAGGAACTCCCAGCCATCTCAACTAGCGCTATTCATATTCCTCTCGATTTCTTAGTGAATTGTTCGCTCCGTCTCGCTGCCGATGCAATTCTTGCTAGCGATGACCAGGGGTGAGTCGATTTACGCTCAACGGAAAGAGAAGATAAAGAAAATGATGTCTTCGGAAGAAGTTGCTGATGTTCTCGATGTTAAGGTTGTATATGTCTCTGCACTGTTACTGCCGTAGCTTAACACCCTGATGTTTACCGTTGTATTGTGATCGTGTGTATATCTTATAGTGTCCTCGATCCAGTAGGTCAAGGAACATACAACGCGACCTCTGAAGACTAACGAAGAGAGCCTGCGGCAGGTAGCAGAAGCAAGGGATGAATAGGAAGACGAGGGTCGGAAACGGCCGACGTATAGACGTCAAATACCTGTGACGTAAAGCAAGCCCTAGTAAAACGACGTAGTAAGCTTTCCTGAACGTTATTCGCACAAGATCTACAGCAAAAGTCTCTGCTAACATTTGAGAATCAGCAATCATTGGTTAGAACACGGCCAGCTCAGGGCGTCAGTCGGTGTTGGATCAGGAGAAACTATTTTCGATAATGCTTACGCAGCATTTCCTGATAAGCAAAGAGAAGGGGCAAAGACGCCTTGTCTGAAAAACGGGCATTTAATCATTGGAACAGAAATAACCTTACGCATTACATCGGGTGACAGCAGCGCCCCGCGTAATGTCGTCATTATACATAATATTTATAGGTGACGCGTCAGAGCTAGGAGGACATTATAGGACAATGACATACTTCATAGTGACTTCGTAAAGGGCTTCTGCTGCTAGCGATTGGTAATTGTCAGAACAGGCTCCTGCCGCTGAAGTCTGTACCATGGCTCATTGGATAGACCAGGTGGTCTAGAGTGTGTTTTCGGTTGGAAAGGTAGAGACAGCATATTCCTCGAACATGCATGTTTATGAACAGCTGGTGCATCTGTGTGTGCTTAACTCCATAACCACAACAAAAAATGGGTTGGTTTTTAGTGAGCTGAGTGCGCAAATATTTGATCACTACTCTAACTCTTTGCTGTAGAGCTGCTTAGAGTTGCAATGCGCCAATCAAGCTATAGGTGCCTATACGTTTTGGCAACAAAAACCAGCTTGGTTTCCTTGTTTACCGCAAGTATGATTCAGGGGACATGTTAAAGAATTAGCAGGTTATCACTGAAGACCCTAGCGTTGCACTTAATTCTTCTGCCATTCAACGATGTCGGACAAATTACAAGCCAATCAATCTGCCAAAATAACTGATAATTGCTCTTACCAGCACAGAATTCCAGATTCCATACAGAAGTGACGTCCACGATAACGAATACCTTTCGAATATGGCTAAGTACACAAAATTTCGTACCCAGAAGTGCCGTTAGCGTGATCTGCTAATATTAACCCATGTACAATGCATTTATATACTTACAGAAATGAATGTCTGCATACGCGAGGCCCTCTTTCAGCCTCGCGCCCACGGGACGTCGTTAATAAAAAAAAGTGTAAAAAAGCAAGCGTTTCATTCGCAAGTGCATGGATCACGGCAAGTCCATTGTTGCCGATTGAGCCAACAGTCTGTTGATCACTCGCCAGATCGTAGCCGGGATCAACCATAATAGTATAAAATTTATGAGCGCAGACGCAATGTATATGTCATATACCACGTATATATATATTTATTTTGATTTTTTTATCTTCCGGCTACTATCTCCCACAATTACCGCGATACAAATTGGGACCATTTCGTTTCGAATTCTGTTTCTCGCTAGAGGCAATTCTATTGCAGCAGGACCTGCATCAAGTTTTTCAAAGGCCCACACGGACTAGGGAAGTGATTGTAATGTCAGTCATTTGCACGTCTTCCGCCGTATACCTGTTTCTCGGTCATCATGAAGCCCCATATTGATCGCGAGAATATGCCTGCCTACTAGCATGTACTGCTGGTGTATGTAAGAAGGTCGCACGGCTGACACGGGTCCGATCGTTCACTCATGCGACACCTCGTTCATCCAGACACTGACGTTGGCCGCTATTCTTCCACCCCGCCGGATAGTGACGTGCAATAGGTATGCTGATGTCCTCATATCCGTCTGAGCCTGGCTGTTCTGCTGAGCTTGGTATCCGAATCGCCCAATAGCAACCCATAGATTGTCACCAACCGGCTGGGTCGATCCGCACAGTCAAATCGTGCGAGCGCAACAAACTATCGTAGCTGATATTCGTAAGCGCCAAACAGACATTCTTGCATTCATTATAGCGATAATGGCTGTAGAAGCGTCGTATACTAACTAGTATAACTGCAACCTTTGTACAGGAAGACACGAGGAGAGACCGGGCAGTCGATCACCACCGAGATCAAGATCTTTATACCTAAATCGGTTTTGAAAGACTGGATCTAGCGGAAACCGCTCTTATTTACACACCAGGCGTCTGCTACAGAAAGCAAGCAGACGATAACGAGCGCTTTCGATGCGAAACTTATCGAACTATTGGAGGTTTGCTATCCGTATCTAGTACACTCAAGTGATTATTAGTTTAATTGGTTCCTTTGACATTGTCTTGCCCCACCATAGCATATCCTGTCATAGGCCGGAGTCCGTTGCTTTCTTAGAGCTTCTTGTCCACAGAGTCTGTGACAGGTGGGGAGAAGGGTAAAAGGCAGGTGCGTCTCGATGAGAAAGCCACGACTGTACGAAAGATCAAAGCATTTTGTCTTGCCTGTCTGATTTAGCACAGCATTTCTGGTTACAATAATAGTGTGTTAGACGAATGGGCAGTATTATAGGTAACATTTGGGCAAGTTTCCGCTCATACCCCATTTTTTCGCCATGACGAAGGTATTTCGTCATGGCAAAAAAATGCAAAGTGCAAAGTTTCGTAATATGCTATAGTTGTACATTGTATCGTGTGTATGTCGTACTTCCTATGTGTCTGTTGTCTATAGTAGCAAAGTGCTTATAAACCTGTGCAGACATACACAAAGCCAAGAGAGAACTTACTCAAAGGGAAAAGGCAATTTTCAATTGAACAGTATAAGCACAATCGAGCATTAATCAACCTTCGCTGGTGAGCAATATAATACCGAAAACGCCAAAATTCAACTTATTCTTAAGTTTTTAAATTTCTGTTCTTGATATAAAATCGTTCCAGCCCATATTGAAGTTGTCGACCTCTCAAGGTCAACAGTAGCGAAACCTAGCCCCCGCCGCTATCGGCTCATTCCAACAAAATTAGCATTAGCCAAGCTCGAAGCTTAAAGCTGCCCGCTTTGCTTCGTCATTGTATTATTGTACTAGAATTTACACTAAGCCTGAGTCACTGGTGTTGGCGGTGCTGGGTAAGTGCAGGTCCATCACTCGGCTTCTGGGCAACGATGGCACTAATATGGAATATGTTAAGTGAAGTATACCCTAATCGTTCTACTGTCTGAAAAAACCAGCGCGCGAAAAACGTGAATGAGTCGCTAGGTAGTTATTGGAGTTAGTTAAATTTTACGCGGGCGTTTCGAGTGCATGTCTACCAATATTGTATAAGTTAGCGTATGTATGTATGTATGTGAGAGAACTTACTCAGCACTTATAAGGTAAGAAGAAAATCGTCTTCGGAAAATCTGAGACACGCCGACACCGAACATCCCTCATAAGCTTGCGCCCGATGTTCACGATGACGGAAGGCATAACTTGGCTGCCTAACAATAATAATAACGAGCATGGTACTATAAAAAGCGTTCTGGATGAAATGTAAGCCTCGAAAGAAGTTAGTCGACTCTGCCGTTCGTTGAATCTGTCCATTACATTGAAAAATAACACAAGCAATGTCTAGCACAAACAACTTGGACAGATAACTTGAACCTTTGAAACACCTGCAGCCAATCTGGCATTTCCACTACGATATCGGGACAAGCGAAGTAGCCGAATGGCATATCTTAAGTATTTTTAGACCTGCATGTTTGAAAAGTTGCGTAAAATAAAAAAAAAAAAAAAAGGAACAATAACCTAATTCCGATCTTTGGTCTGCCAAAAACGCCTGCTAAAGTAGCAGACGTTCTAACAATACTGCTTGCAATAATGTTCGTTCTCTTGTGCGAAAACTGGGGCAGCGACGATGAGCTCCTTATGGGGGCTAATTATCTCCTCAATCCACAGGAAATCAGTATCCTGAAAAGCTATCAACCTATTTACCCAGAGAAAATTAATATTCGTTTTGCAAATAAGCTTCTTTACTAATACGGTTTCACTAAGGGTTGATCGACATAGCTACATGAAATTGGTCAAAAATTAAATTAGGGTAAGAACCACCTTTTGCGAACCTAGGCTTGTGGCTCAACGGTTCCCCAGGATACGATTCAATAATGTATGCTAGTTTCCTTTGTTATCACGAGCGGGCACTGTGTAGTCTGAATTTCATATAAGGTAACGCTGAGGATACAATTTACACGGATTGTTGTAACTACAGATGGTCTTCACCTAGAGTCTGTTTTCGCGTGGCATTTGCACCGTCGTTAATGGGTTGCAAATGTAGATATTGGGCGTTGCGCCCTGCCAGGTGAGCGCGTAATGTACAGTATCTTTATTTGAGTAAAGAAGTTTTGTATTGATAAACTTTCTGGTAGAAGAACAAACCCTAATTTCTCTCGCCGATATTCGATTCGATCGTCAATGGGAGTAGGGTAAATGGGAGTAGGGAGATGAAAAAAAGACCTATTGAAAATGGCCAGCTTTTAAAGACGACCGCATGCTTTCAACACTCGAAACATAATTCGCCTACTCGCTGTTAAGTCCATGCAAAAACAAATGACCATCCTACAACAAGCTATGTAAGTGATCTATGACATTTCCACATGTAGAAGCACCCGATTCTGCTTACTGAGATATCTTCTCGACTCATTGTTGTTATGAAGGCCGGTGCATCGCTACCTTGTATAGGTTTCATTCTGTGTACGGTTCCAGAATCCCTCGCCCCCCTGCGACCATCGTCCACTGCATTACCACCATATCGTTAAGATCATCACCCTCATGAACGCGCATGGCCTTAAGGACAACAACAGGGACACGCCATATCATTGGCGCATGATCATTCATATGATTCTACAATAAAATTATGCGAATCTCGTCACTTCCTTCTGCTGCCACTGTCGTCTCTACTACCCGTATGGTTTCTTTTCCGCTTTGGTTACTTTAATAAGCACCTGTGAATAAGTACTCGCCGCTACTCAGCAGTCATCGACCGCCGCTTATTGCGACTACCAACTAGCGACTGTCATTTACGATTGTGCTAAATAGACAGAAAACAGAAGAAATTCGAATTGTTAGATATTTTTCAGCTGAGAAATACGGAAAAGTAGCATAACAGCGGGGGACCAGTAAAGAACAAGTTTGGCCGAAAGAAACGGGACCGACGAGACGGCGTTGTGTTGTGCGGCCCAACGGAAAATATACGACGAAAAATATATGTTAAACAAACCAGAATCAAGGGACGAAAAGACAAATAATTTTTTCGTCTGTCTCTCTCTCTCTTGCGCGCGCGAACGCGAGAAACATGGGCATTTCGCTGGCGGGACGAAGTAGCTCGAGAAGCCCAGAGTTGTCTACGTCGCCGCTGGCCTGCTTCTGAGGCAAGGTCAGCATATCCTCCGACACATGAAAGACTGGAGAAGCTAGTTCGCTTCTGCACGGAATACAATCGCTTGAACTAAGTAAACAGCGTCCGAAGCAACAGACGTTGTTACAGCGCGGGTTCGGTAGTACGCATGTGTGGCACTGTTGTATCCCAACGGCGGACCTACAGAAAAAGCTCGCTGGTTAATGCTGAATATGTTGCCTATGAACGGCCGTGACTCGTTACGGACATGTGTGTATATAGTAATTTGGTGGTTGACTAATGACATTTTAATAGGATGATGAGACGAGGCCGTAACTCAGCGGTGAATCCAACGAATAGAAGCGACGGCCCACCTATGACGCCGCAGATGAAGGCGGCTATCATCACCTCGATGTGTCTGCCTCACGATGTTTCTCTGATTTCACATAGATAAGATGCGTAGTAACCCTGTCTCTGTACGAAGTCAATCTATGTTTGTCTATTTGCTTGCGATTCGTCTGTAGGTTTATGAATGTTTACATCTGTTACCATCTGTTGGTTTTGTTTTGATCAGGTTGGGAGAGGTGCTAAAGAGAGACCTCAAGGATAGGCCCCCCTTACCAAACAAATCCGCAGGCCGGGCTCTAATAAAGCTTCACGTATAGGTGAGCGACGGCAAAGACCAGCGTCAATGGACGACCACAGACATTCATTTGGTGAATTTCGTTCGTTTCTTCTTATTCCGTTAAGGCGGATCTTTAGCCCAGCTCTGCTCGCAAAAATCGTTTGGTCGCTTAACCGCTAATGGAGTTACAGGTGATCCTAGAAACTATAGGTAAGTAAGGGGAACATCTGTGCACCGTGGACCGTCAACAGAAAACCACTATGGCGGAGAGAGTTCAAAATGTTCGACGTGATGTTTCGTCCGGGTCATTCTATACGGTTAGAAGCTGTCTCCTATCCATAAATAACAGCAGTGAAGAACTTTACTCACTATCAAGCAAGGTGCTGCTGCACCTAACGGGTCTATATAGCACGTCCAAATATATGGGGGTTCACGCTTTCAAGGGACAGTACTAACGACGTCAATCCATCAGCAACGGGCGCGAGGGGCGAATAAGGAGATGAGCATGCCAACCGTTCTTATAATCTTGCCTCGCGCTTCGTGATCTGTGACCTTTTATCCATCTGCTAAGTGAGGTCTTGCTGAAAAATTGCAGATTTTTTATCTTCTGCCTTGGTCTAGGCGTCTCCGGGTTTGTAGCAGGCGTATAAGCTTCATTCAGATTAGCTTGTGTTCTTGTACCGTTCTACAGTTCAACTATAGCAAATCATGTAAAAAGCAACAAAAATATTTTTCATTCCATTGACGTTAATATCCATTGTTGCTCGTCGATGCTATGTCCACTGCAACTGCTATTTTGTATGCACCAAATATTATGCTTTAGGTTAGCTGAACAATTCATTTGTGGTAATTTAGCAGGCGGACCAACCTGGTAACGCATCTGCAATAACCAGCGAATGCTCTCATAGGGTTTACGATATATTGAACGATGGGGCGGCGGAACGATTACACCCTGTGTGGATTGGTAGGGCACCGGACGCCAGCGCATGATAACAGTGTCTAAGGAACTTCAAACGGGAGCCATAGAAAAGGCCAAAAAGAGCGCTCACACTGTTGTTAGCTTCGTTTCGTATGCTAATTTCGCTTTTCAAGCGTATCCCCTACATATTTAAGCTACAGTGCGCATCTTCCAGCACTTAAATATGCTGGCGAATAGGGGTACGGCAACAGGAGGTATTCATGGAGGGAATTGGATAATTAGAGTGAAGAAGAGAGGCCTAATTTAGACGGCAGAGAGCGGCCTTTTTTTCAGATCGAATAATACCGTCTTATATGAATGCTCAACTCACTATAATAATTGTGCTTGTGCATAATGCGGAATAAAATTTATATATATATATATATATATATATATATATATACATTTAATTATATTCATCTCTACAGTCTGATAGAGTGTTGATGATGATGATACACCACATATTCTAATGCCATATATTTAAGTTGTATTCATTTCGATATCTAAATATACTAATAAACATCGCCATAAATAAGTACTTACACACCGACAAGTTTATTAGTTTAGCGTTGTCTCCCTATCCTGCCTAGAGGTTCGCACTCAGGCAGATAAAAAGCTTCGTATATACAGGCTTCTTTGGCTAGTTTTGTGCTCGTTAACCAGGCATTGTTTATGCCTGGCACCTAGGATAGGTCTGTCTGTCTGTCTGTCGATTCGTTTGCATGAGTTTAGTATGATTACCATGCGGACACGGCCCTCTGTCTTTCCCTCCATCTTTCCTTCGTCACTGCAGCAAAAGCTGCCCCCGCGAATGCAAGTAATCGGTGATCAGGCGCTAGTCGCTCGTCATCACAGGGGTCCAAAGGCCTCTGTTCCAGCTTCTGGGGTTAGGAGGCAACCGAAGATTGGTTCTCATAGGAGATCCCCCGTAATTCATCGTCTGTCCACCGTCGTGATCGAGCACCTACATCGGACGCTAGGTCAGACACGGCCGCCACTTGGGTTGAACACAGTAGCCATCCTAGCCACCGGCTAAATCACTATCGACTACGTTGCTTTTGCCAGGAGTTCCCTATTTTGATAAGCTCGAAGTATCTTACAGCTACTGCCCTTCGCACGAAATCCTGTACTTCGGGGCGATGGTGAGTCTGCTGAGGTTCTGCCAAGTTCGCGCACGAGTCCGCTGCGGAACCTTACGGATCCATGGCCGGATCGTGTTGGCTAGTGGTGCAAAATGAGGGGGGTGAAACTATCCCAAAGCCAAGCACCACTGGCTGACCTAGACTTGGCACTCAGCGATAATTCGCGCTCAGTTCTGTATATACGCATGAGCAGTAACAATTTTTCTCCTACATATATAGCAGTCGCCTACTTTCACCGCCACTGCAGATAGTGTTGCCGCTGATAAAAAACAAAGTAGCGTTTCATTCATGCTACTGCGATTGGGCAACGCTTTTTGACGATAACCTTGGTCTAATCAGCGAGCCTGTCGGCCTATCGGAGTAATATATCTTAGCAACCAGTCCTACAAGCAAACGCATATGGTGTTGCTGCGCTTTTTCCGTTGTTCAAAACTGCAGAAGTGATCGCATGCGGCCGATTATAAATCCTAGATAGATGGACGGCTCTTCGGCGATTTTCTGCTAATGCAGAGTACAGATATTCTGGACAATCAGGTCAATGTACCTTAAACGTTTTATCATTTGCGGAATTGAATTTCTGTTGCAGATCGATTTGCCCTAGGTTTTCAGTTGTAGCCATAGGTTAGTGTTGTAATTAGAACGAGTGTGTGATTTCTTTAATTTGATTAAATATAAATCATTAATTATAGTAGAAGTGTTAAAACGCTGTACCAACGTTTCAACACTTAAATAATAAAAACTTATCGAAATAACTTTGTGCCACATTTAATAATAAAATAGAACACTACAGTAAATATTGACGTTACCGTTTAGCGTGAGTTTTACGTGACGTACTATACGATTCCTTTATTTAGCCAAATGAGATACGAAACGCTTCTCAGTCTACGTATTATTAGTGATATCGATTAAATTAATTTTAATAATTCGAGTCAAGAGGTAGTTAGTTGTTTAAGCTCTTAATGTTTTCGTAGTTGCAGGTAGGTCAGCCGTCACTGCGCTCACGCTGTAGGCGTCGTCAGCTAAATCAGATCAACGACGCTTGAACGTCGCTAGTTAACAACAGGACAACGACGTCCGATACTGGTCTACAGCGACCCGAACGCCGATGACAGAGTACGGCGCCTGCGCATGACTGTGATCGCAAACGTACCGTTTACTTATTGATACGGTCGTGAACGACTTCGTAGGTTATTCGAACCACCCGTCTATTTGTAGGTTACAGGCTGAAAATTGGAACATGTCTATACGGATAGATAGCGCAGATGTTCGTCAAGACAAAATTCCCAAATTGCACGCAGACAAGTAAACAGCTAGCGCAAAGCGATATCTTTGCTAAGTGGCTAGATATTATGTAAATTGGCTCACCCTAGCATCGTTGATAGTTTAACTAAGTAGTCATTAAAATATGAATGTATCGCGGGTACTTGTTTTGTCACAGGGTGCAGTTACAACAATTAGTCTTCTCCCTTTCATAGCTTCAAATGTAAATCATATGTATCATGTGAGCAACAGGATGTAAGAAAAGACGCGCGAGAGCCTACACAGCCCGGGCATATATGTGCCGCCACCCCTAACCCAGAATCCATTTGCCTGATGCCACTGACATCGCCGTCATGTATGTACCAGAAGCCATTCTCCAGCCTAAGTAACCAATTTTGAACCGAGTACGGAACATGTACACAGCCATACGGGCGGTCTGATGATAGTGGTCAAATCAGTTCAGAGGTAGGACAAGCTAAACACTATCTTGTCGTATAACCAGTCTAATTTAGCCTGTTAATGAACGTTTGAGTCAAACAAGAGGATACGCGGTGGGCTACATTAAAATCTTCGTCTAAGAAAAATCAGCCTGATTCCAAAAGTAATTGCATTGATGAATACTCATTAAGGTTAGCTCTCATTTTTCTGACATTGCCGGCAAACAAAGCTATTCGAACGGCCACCCATGGTGACATCTGCCGGAGTTGTTGCTAAACGTCATCGTGGGTAAACGCGGCGGTACCACCGATCGACGTGTAACGCTGGCCATTGCAGCGTGGCCTGTGAAACAGCCACTGACACTCCGGCGATGATGCCCCATTATTAAACATGAGACTGTTATTACCGCTGACGTTATTGCCGTCAACGAACTAGCCTCAGTAACTCATTAATTATGTTGTCCGACAACATTACATGCTAAGATACATACAAAACAATGTATCTATTTATGTAAGACATCGTAGAAAGTAGACCCTTGGGCAGAATGAAATCGCACATCAAATCTAGCCAACAAACTGAAAAAAAGAATAGACGTCTCATATATATATATTGCTATTAGCTTGTTGTCATTGTTGGAGAACTCTGAAGCTTTGAACAACGGAAAAAAAACGTGAAAATGAGGAGAGCGAGGATCGGTATTATGTAGGATACAGGCTCCTTGTAACCGTTGCGCCAGTCCTACCACAATGATTTGGTCTGCGGAAGGCTTTCGACGGCGACGGTAATACGCTCTCATCAGGCTAATGATGCGGGCGTGGTTACGCCACGTGTAAGCTGTATAATCTCATAGTAGTTGGTAGTACTCATCAGTAGAACTAGCACCGCGTTGCTGGTGGTGGTCACTTGTAGTAAAATTTGTGGGGAGATACGCCTAGTTATGATTATTATTATCGCGCGCCCGCGATTTGTGGCCTAAGACCAAAGAGAATGACAGAAGGAAAACAATGTGAAAGCGAGCACGCCTTTGTGCCTCTTAAGCGAAATATTATGCTAATGCGGTTTAAATTGTACAATTTTTCATTGCATAAAATGCTGCATCTGCATTTCGTTCTAAATATTTATAGCAACGGGGAGATTTTCTCTTAACGCAGAGCTCGAAGTGGTCGACATCCATGGGTTCTTCCAATAGAAAGTTGAAACTGGGGCATTTGCAGCAACTAAAACAGAGTGGTATTCGTTAGCACGGGTGCAAAGTTTAGTGAACACATCTGCAGTATTCGCTTGAAACTCATTACGCGCTAGAAAGGCGTCAGTACTTGCAAGAGGTTCCACTCAATAAGTCGCCGATTTTTACCAATCACCAAACAAATTGTTACCTCGTTGGTTTCTAGCCACCGCGGAGCGTTTTGTTCCCCTTGTTTGCTAGGCCTCTAACCCGCTGGAGCTTCGTGCTGAGAACAGACCTGCTTTTGTCGGGCCAGTAGGACTCGTTGTCGCATCGTTTCTTATTTTGCACTGCGTTTCGCTTTCGTCCACGTGTCCCTGCTGAACAAACAGGCTACTTACAGGACAAACTGTCAAAAGCCTAGCGCCTATGACCTAACCCTGCTTGCAGTCGCGGGCAAAACTCCGAGGAGTTTTTAGACTTCTCGCTACTTTGCTGCGTCGTAATAGCCTCGTTCTCTGGTAATGTCGCAGGAACGTTTGGCAACCTGACACACCCTTGCCGCTCTTTGCCATTGCCCGTAACGCGCTTACAATACCTTGTCTCCCACTGATGCTGCAACGCCTTTTTACCGGCTTAGTCAATTCCGTCTTACAAGAAAGGGCCGGCCCGGCCATCGATGGAAGGTTCGCCCAGACTCCTTTACCAACAGCAACCGCCTGGAGCGAAAATTAAGTATCCAATTTGGCATTTCATTCAAGTTCAAAAAACAGCTGTTTCCGCCTCCTACGAGATGAACTAACCCCAATTGCACCAAGCGACCAGGGCCGCACAGCTGAACGCAAATATTGGCATTTGTCGTGACATGCGCGTTCTCATGAACGTACATACATAATTACGCCCAAAGATACCACAGCAGCTGACGCCCTTTCCCTACGCACATAGACGCACGCCGATGTAAAATACGGACATTTTGATCGCAGGAACTTTTGCGATTCTTTCGCTAGTGCTCCGCATTTAACAACGGTAGTTGGGATGACTTCAGAAGATTCTAAATTGCGGACCGGGTGTGTAGCGAGCAAATAGGGTCAGGTCAGAATAAAGAACTTTGCCGTATATCTTAGCACGGCGATGACATAACAAGGAAGGTGGAAGTATGAAAGACTTAGTAGAAGCACGATTCCATTGAAAACTGAAGAAGAGACTGGAGCCGGCGCGAAGGGAGAACATACGAGGGCGAAAAGGCGTCTTTTCTCTTTTGAGGAAAGGCAGCGTCTAGTTTAGCACCTGCGGAGTCTTTAGGCCGCTCCGGACCACCTGGCAGGGTGCCGGAGTCTCTTGTCACGCAGCGAACGCCTTCGGCCAGTTACACGTGGTAAATGAGGTTGGTGGCGCAATTGGCAAGGTTTCAGCAGGAACAGACAGGTAGAAACAGAGCGATTCGACTGCATTGCAACGATGGTTCTGCTACTGTGTAGTTCTAAATCGAAGCTTTGGTAAGTTTTGTTGCACACGCAAAGAACACATCTGTGTAGGGTCTTGGTAGGACGATGTTGAGGATCATCATCCACTCGACGTTCTCTGTTCAAAACTCACCACCCAGACGAAAATGGCCGGCTTTCCTTCGTCAATCTCGTGCGCACTAATATCTCATTGCCTATTTTCCTTACTGAACTGCTGGATGTCTTCTCAATCGTTTCTTGGTAGAATAAGAGCGCACTTCGGCTCTCTTTGTGGCATTCGCCCCCGCTACTGTCCTGATGTCCTGAATGCCCTTCAAGACCAGGCAACAGACCGAGCGGTAGACAATCCAAATCGGAGAAGCTCATGGTCAAGCGTCTAAGGATCTGGCGATTGTGGTCGAAGCACTGGATATAATCGCCACCTTCACAGCCCTTGAAGAGGGAATGGTAAAAATCGAGACTGGGCTGAAGTGGCCCGGATAGTCTCTCGTAAATATCATCTGTCAGCATTTTAGACGAGAAAAAGCCCAAAACGTCGCAGCAAACGACAACGATGAAGGGTCGAGTCCAATAGTAGCGACGGTGGCCTAGGTCTACCGCAACTCACGTCTTAGAAATGGCAGCTTCGATGATTATCTGACAGTTGGCAGAGCCAAAGCATGTGCAGAACTCTTCTTAGATAATTGTGTATAATACTGGCAGACACTGAAAGCAAAAATTGCCAGCACTGGCGTTAGGAATTGTGCGCGGTGACTATTTTATCTTCGTGGCCGTCACTGGCGACAAAGGTAACAAAAACCATAATGGTGGTTGACGATGACAGCCAAGACGGATGCTTCCATCATTTGGCCATAGGCGATCTGCATCTGGCAATAGTCAATAGGTGGAATGGTCAAAAGAAACAGGCTGAAATTGTGGTGGCGACCCGATCGTAGGTTTGACGGCTGACAATGGTGAATGAATACAACAGGTAAAGACCAATAAGGCATAAGTCGTGAGGCGTTTACGTGCTTCTCCATAAGGGGTAAAACGAAAACGAAATGTCCTAGTTAGCTACACGACCTGCTTAAAGGCATACGCTGTCGAAAATCAACATACCGAACGCTGACGATAATTGAGTTAAACGAGAGCTACCCTCACTGAATCACTATTTAAGAGTAGGAATTGCTCGAAAATGCAAGCGTTTACATACAGAGAGCAAGCCACGTGTGAACGGCTGTCTTCAGAGTTTGCTCAATCACCTCTTCGAACATCAATCCCGCAAGCCTTTGCTAGCGGTTACTGCTTTTTGCCGGCGTGAATGCTTGCGGTAGCAGTTTGGGGGAGCAGAGAAGATAACTGAAGAAGGCGTAGGAAGCGCGGAAACGCAGTCGGATAAGCAATTGGATAAGCGGCGTCACATTCTGTGTAATTACACTCACATATAAGCACTTCCACAACACGTAGTCACTGAAAAGGGGTGCAGGACACGTACCTCAAACGCCTTGGTCGAAACTTTTTCTCAGGCCAGTAAAGCATGCGATTTCTTAATCTGTTAACTTGTATCACCAAGTTACTCCGGCATTACGATGGTAATCGTAATCGCTTGCTCTCACTCTGATCAGATCGTTTCGTTAGCCGTTTAGTAACTTTAACGCTATCAGTTAATATAGATATGGGGTAGACTCGCATTGACGTGCGGTCACCGAACGGAGGCAGCTACGCGACTTTGACGATTATGAACGCAGATGGCCCAACGGCTGTTCTTTCTGGGCTGCAACCCAACATTAGTCGTTGGCTTAGAACCAGAAGCGGGCGGCAAGCGGCAAAGGCGGTTGTAGGTTTCGAAAGTTATGTGAAAAGCTTGTGAGTTGGCTGGCAGCCGAAGACGTCCAAGGGGACAAAAGAGACGCAAAAGTGGGGGAAATCTCTCAAAGGAACGGGCTTCATTCGTAGACGTCGTCTGTGAGGATCCGTGTGTAAGGAGATGCTTCGTTGGTTGGTTGGTTGATGTTCTTCGCTCTTTGTCTTCGTTCCTTGGTACGCTCACTCGCTATTTTTGTTCCTTTCTACTTTTCTTTCCTCCTTGCTGATTCTTTTGCTATCTCCCGTTATTTCGTGCGCGTCGTTTTTGCTCTGAGCACTCCTCCTGTTTCGGCCGCTTTCCTGTGCTACTGGCTGTGCAGCTCCCCTTGGGCGGCAATGCCTCCTTAATGCCCCTCTGCGCACTACCGAACTCCAGGGCTCTTCGTTGTCGTCGGTGTGCGTTTGCCCCTACCCCATCTTCCCGGTCTTCCCGTTGCCAAGTTCCGAGCTTAACGGGATGGGTGCTGACTGTTTCCGACTTCTTCTGATCTTTTTTCTCTCCTCTCCCCTCGTCCTCGTACGCCCGGCCGGCCACTCGGCCAACCGTCTCCTGAGTCTCCCCGAGCGCACTCCCAAGCACTACCCCACCTTTGCCGCTGTGCCCCCCGTTACTGTCCTTTCGCAACACTACCATGTTGATTATTTCCTAATAATGCGTTTTAAAAGCTTTAAAGCCCCGCGAGCCACTCCTTCCGACCGCCCCATCCGCCGGTGGAGTAACGGCCCAGTCGCAGCCGCCGCGCCGCTGTTGGTGCAGCAGCTGCTGAAGGCACCGAAGAGTAGCAGCGATGAACCGGGGGGAGTTCGCTGGCGAGTTGGCGCTTGGCGTAGGGTGCTCCGAGCAAGCGGATCCGGAGTCCGAGTGTCGCCCACTGCCGGCCGTTGCCTTTGGTTGCCAGCTCTCTGGGTCGCAGTTCTGGGTCGTTCTTTGGCGCCGCTGCCGTCACCACCCCTGTTCATGCTGACTAGCGAGCGCTATGGCCGTCTGTTCCTGAGATGAACGCGGCAACTCGGGCTTTTCGAGCGTCTACAGGCCCCGCCTCGACCAGCCCAGCCCAGCGGGTGACGTCAGTGAGGCGGGCTTTTTCGATGCTGTTTCGTTTGCAATGAGATGGCGAGATTTTTTAACTATAAAAAGCGCTTCAGCTGCTCAGCTGCGCTAGCAGCAGCAGCGGCGGCTCATGAACAGCAGTAGCAGCAGCAGCAGCATCGCTGGGATGGTGCCGATGGTCGTAGTACTGTTAGTGATGGTGACCAATGGCGAGCCGAGGAAAGTTCTTGAAACGCGCAGCCCGCAGGGGTCCTTCAAAGGCCCCTTTGTTTATGTCTACCTTGGGGACATCGACAACGTGCCCCGCCTCTATAACTTCCCTTTTTGTCCCCATTTTAGTGCTTGTCCCCACGTTGCTGCCAACGCTTTTCTCTTTCCCCTGCACTCTAAAATGCCCCTAGTCGACACCGCCATCCTTCTGGAGATTCTTGTGCCAATATGCCCCATTTACCCCCTCACGGTTGGTTGTTAGGGGTTTTTCGACTGGCCGATGGCCTACCCCGGCCTATCAGGGCCCAAATGAGTGGACATCGAACGGCCCACAACCGGCCACCGACCTGGGCAGAGCTCTAAAACCATCTTGAAGAAAAACCGTCTAGCAAATGCGATGCTGGACACGGCAGGCTCACGGTAGTAGTAGCAGCAGCAACAACAGCAGCAGGGGCATTGGCAACGGCAGTAGCTCTGGATCGTAGTGCGCCTCCGTTGTTCTTTCGTCTTTTTTCTTGTTTCCCCCTTTTTCTTTATTTGCCCCCAGCTAGGCTCTTGAGTTCTGCTGATTCCTCTGAAGTTAGATTCGTTGGGGGTGGCTTGCTTGGAGAAGCGTTCTTCAAGCAACTGAGTCGTTCATTCGCCGGCGTCTCGCTTGCTTGCCTTTCCTAACAACCGTTAGGGGTAATGCGGGGCTTGATTATGTGTAAAAAAGACATGTATATTGTTAATGAAATTCGCATGATTTTCGCATGATCCGGTGGCGGATTTCGGTGAACGCCGCACGGAGCCCGCCGCTGATTAGCGCTGGTACCAATTGAACTCCCACTAGATGTTCTTCCAGTTTCTAGAAAATTCACAAAATATGTATACGAACGCGAATTAAGTATATAATCGGGACTGAAAAGCGGGCATCCTAGCCCGCATTAACACACTAGAGAAAAATGATACACGATCCAATGTAGAATCTAGAATTGACCCAAATATGCATGTGGTCGTCTGTGGTACCGTTCTAACTTGCCAGTATGACCAGGATACTTTATACGCACAATATATATACAATATACGCAGAATGTAAGCTGATCAGATCCGAAATCAACGATCAATAAATTGTGGAGTATTCCCCGCTGCTGTATGAGGTGGCACGCTGACATGCGCATGTTGAATATCCTTACCTTAGCCAATAATAGACACCGTCGAGCGAGGCGTAAATAGGGGCCGTAGACATGGATCAACCCAACTTTCCTCTTCTGATTATACTTCAAAAAAGTTTTTAGGAATATAACACTGCTAAAACATATCCGCTACTATGTTCAGAATAAGCGCAGCGTCGTGGGTTCGTTTCTCAAACCGATTAGGCCTTCTAGAGAATATCAACACCAATCACAGGTGCAGACGAGCACAAGGTAATATCAGTAGACTCGATGCTGACAAGTCCGAACCTTACCGCGATCGCGCACGCACACAAACACACAGTCAGATACAATGACCTTAGCAAAGCTCGAGTCGCGGCATCTTTTAACCAAGGGCAAGTTCAATGTAGTGAGCAGTAAAAATACGATGTTGCTATTGTTGTTCTTGCCGTCGTTCTAGCAACGACAACTATCATACAATTACGACGTGGACTGTGCTAACAGCAAGACAGTTGCTTGCCCCTCCGACACACACAGCAAGCATTACAAAAAAAAACGACGACAACGATCGCAATTTATACGAGTTTGCCAATAGTCGTCGCCGCCGCCGGGGTCTTGTTGGTTATCTAATTTATCGCCCGAAATCAATTTTGCCCCGACGGCAAGCGGCAACTACGCCAGTGGCAGCCAAAGCAGTACCCGATTTAAGGGAAAGTAGCGACTGCAGCGGTGGAGATCTACCATTACTTCGACTATAGAAAAGCATCCGATTATTCGATGGCGACACCGAAACTCGGAACTACGTCGGATGGCGTCATATGGCGAATCTTGTGTTGCGACCGCGGTTAACTCTACGGAACGGCTGTCCTCCAGGGTTTAGAAGTTGCGTCAGTAGCAGAGGATAACTGCAGCCGAGTTTTCCCTGGCGAAAACCCCTCCCCAGCGTCAGCTACGTCGGTTACGGCAATGGGCATCGAAAGAATTGAAGTCCGTTGGAGCCCAACCCAAGTCAACCATAGAAGTCGCTCAGCGCGAGAAAAAAGAGAAAGAGAACGCTGTCCACGCTGTGGACATTTCAGAAAAAAAACATTTTGCAGATGCAACTTTGTGACTGACAGACGCAGCCTCCTTGTGAGCACCGTTGCCAAGCACTTGTTCGTTAGCAGAAAACTAACGGAACGAATTGTATCTAAATGTCGATAGCAGTGACCCGCAAGCGAGCCACAAGGCTTGAACGCAAGTGCTACCGGACTGGATGGGATGGTAAATCGTGCTAGGAACCTCAAGGGATACCGCTTTCTCAAAGGCTGGGCCGAGTAGTGGGGTAAAGGCACCCACAAGACGCTAAAGGAAACTCGACCTTTTGCAGAACTTCACAGGCCTACGAGCTAAGGGGAAGGGCAAGTTGATAAAGGTAGGGAGCCAATGTTAATTTTCGCCTCGTTGAAGAAGCTTCGAAGACGACGGGGCTCCTTTTTGTGCGGCCTTAGCTGACATTGTTAGATAGAGCCAATTTATTATTCAAGTTATTCGCTTGTCGAGGTGAGTCGGCAACGGCCTAAGCGAGCATTTTGCAGTTAGCGCCCTCGCCTCAACACCGCTAACTTCGTCGCTACTTTTTTTCTTCGTTCGTTGGCCCGGCCCGTTTTTACTTTAAAAGGCATAAGTAGCTCTGCTTCCGTAACAGACGAGAAGAGCGGGACAGTTGCAACAGCGGCAGGGGGAGCTGGTAAGCGGAGAGGCACACATTGCCTCAGGAGGAAGTTGCTGGGAGGAAAAATTCAATGAATTAGTTACAGCTAGTAACCAAGCAATCAATAACTCATTGGATGCGGAAGTGTCAGCAGTTTCAGTGGTAGTAAGATCGCTTTCATTGACAATAACCTAAAAGTAAGACTACAAAGTAAAGAATGAAGTCCAAGACACTGCGATGAATCGCGATTAATGTGCGAACTCACCAATGAAACTATGACGCAGTTCAGATACGGCAAGATTTCTATTAGTGGTAGCAGCAAGAGGGAGAAATAGAGAGAATATTATCAAAATCCTCATCTTGACCATCCCGAACGACGCCTAGCTAGCGAGCTGAGACAGCAACGAATCTGATGTGCGACGCAGGGAAACAATTTAATCGGTTGTAGGATTGGACAATCCAAGCTTCTTTCTGGTCGCATCACTGGTTGGCTATGTCGATCGAAAGACAACCAAATGTACTATCGCTGAAAAACCAATAATAGACAATACTTATAATGGATCGATGATGAATAAAAGATATCTTAAATGTAACTTTGAAGCAAAGGCCACCCAGATGGCCTTTAGCATTAATGTTTTTGTATTAGCTACCGTGGTGGCTGGAGTGGTACATACCAGGTATCACTGATGGCGGTTTACAGAAAGTCCATTTATTGTTTAGAAAAACGGTAAGTAAATCATCCTGAGGGATGATCCGTAATTGAACACAATCGATGCCCATCGATAGAATAGGCTTAACCTAAGTGAAAACAGTTTTAAATAATGTAGCAGAAAGATTGATTCTCTGAGTCCGCCAGACTCTATGCTTATACAGCAAACGAAAAAGTCTTGTCCGACGAATTGTCCAAAAACGGCCAACATAGGCAAATGAAAATCAACGCTTATAAATTGACGTTTACGTAAGACGTGATAATTTTCGCTATTTAAGCTATCGCCTATTTTTTCGATGCTTTGGCACCGATCCTTAATACCACTTGATGCATCTTTGTCATGCGAGTTTTTAAAGAGGTACTCCGACTGATCTTATGTACACTGCCATAGAGGTGACAAGAAGTAAATAACTTCCATACGTTTACCATGTAAGTCAATTTTACTCAGAGAACGCGACGATGTAACTTAGAAGAGAAGTTCGGTATAATTTGTTCATTCTCATATCATCAAAAAAGTGTTCTTGTTACATGTTCGAGTCGAAATAATTAGAACGAAAATCATTACGGCATAGCAAAATTTACAACTAATACTGGCGCTTAGCAGGGATCGGAGCATGAGCAGACGTTGATTCTAACCCGCTCAAGAGCCTACACATCGTACGCAGCCACGAGAATGTATTGCATGTTCTATTAAAGCTTTTCGAATCTACGAAGCAGTCCTCCAAAGAGCCATCCAAATACACATTTTCTTAGTAGATTTATCTACACCAGCTGAAGAGACAGTTAAGAAATGGTACGTTTATCTTTTGCCCATTATCTGTCTTCGCCTGTACAATGTTACCTGTCAATCCGTTATGCAATTTACCAATTCGGATTCAAAAACACGTGTTCTTCCTGCACCTTGTCTTTCTATGACCCTCACTGCTGCCGTTCCCTTACCATATTCTAGGAAGATATTTCCCGCGAACAGATCCGATCACGTTGTTCTCCCCCTCCCTTATTTGCTATTTCGATGCTTTGCGTCTCGATAACCTCCATAACCTGTCCGGCTATTCGCATCGACACGATCCTGGCCCCCTTCTCCGATCGCTCCCTGAGCCCCGCGATCTCTGATCGGCATCACAGTCAATGCACGGGATTGCTCGCTCTGTCGGATCCCCCTGCCGTCCTCAACATGAAGCCATGTATGTATTGCCTGCTGAAGATGGAACCTACACGAGCCGCAGAGGCAATGCTGGTCCTAACCGGGGGTAACTGGACGCGGCGGGCGTCTTATGTAACCGTCATAAATGTCAATTGTGTAAGCACATGTCACCCCCGCGGGGAACGTGCTTAATGCCCTCATAGCGATAGGCAGCGATACGAAGAGGGACAGAGGGACGATGTGTATAGACAAATCGGCGAACGCGAGAAACGCAGGAAGCTCGGGGGCATACATGGACACGCAGTCATAACTACATATGCCGTGAGGGCACTTTTCCTGGCAACCTTCTTAATCCTACTGTGGGGCAGCCTCGTAAAAAGCCCGCACTCATCTCTTTGATAAGATGTGATACAAATAAGTAAAAGGTAGACAGATGGCATCTGATAACAAATAACGAGGTGAAGGTTAATCGGTGAAAACATGAATGCACGCATTGGAGATAACAGATACAATCATGTTTACGTTTCAATCTTGCCTTCTTTATCCAGAATAACTTTTTGGTTTGCAAATACGTACGATATTGGGAGACAATCAATGGGTACGGTTACTTTTATGCACAATAAGTTATCTCGGGGTGAACGTCACGAAATGCGTACGAACCTCCATGGATGGACGTACGCGTTTCTAGGTTTAATGCATTACTAAGAGATTACTATACGCCGAGAAACAGTTCCTGAGTTGGTATGCTTCCGAGTAGAAAAACTTCAGTCATATTTTCACAAAGTTCAACACAAGCCAAATACCAGCAAACACGATTCGCCTAGCCCTTAGACCTCTCCTTAATCGATTATATTAGATACGGGACCTTCATCCAATCTGAGTTTTACTTCTTGAAGACTATAACTAGATTAAATTCTTCTCCGACTTTTTGACCTTCCGACTCCGAATCTATTTTGTCGGTATCACCATACCTGTATACATTTCCCTTTATTTCACTAGAGCAAACTATTACTGGCCTGGCTTTACCCGCTCGTGGTTACCACATGTGTGTCCAGGTGTGTGTCTAACTGATTATATTACAGCTCAAAGAAGGGCTCCTTTTCATAGGGGTTACTATGCAATTACATGAGCGGATCAGGGCGGCGTTCGTTAGCGCAATGAGATTTAAAGTTTTCCTCTTAGCTCTCTGTTGTCCGCCTTAAACCCGCCAACGCTTCCTGTCCTTCATCTATTATTATATTATATATCCATTCCCTCCTTGATACGTTTCGAATACTTCCAATCTCTAGACTTACGTCGATTTCTTGTCGGCATTTTCCCGCAGCTTTTTGCAGGAACAAACATAGCAGGAAAACTAACAGCGAAGCATTAGTAGTCCGTTGAGCATTGGCGTTTATCTTGCCTTTCCTCTAGTTATCTTCTTTGGTAGTTCTTGCTTCAGCGAACGCTAGCATTGGCAGAATGAAGAGACGGACCGCCGGCTACCCGAATCAACGAAAAGACGAACCCTCCGTTGTGGTAGGACTTGGCGGGTTTCATTCGCGCAGAACTCAGAAAAAAAAACCTAAGGACTATGAGTGGACGAGTCGGCGAATCAAATCTTGTTTCTTCGCGACTCTCTGTTCTTTAGCCATTATCTTTTTTGTCTGCTGTCGAAGTCGCGCTGCTGTCCTGGCTGTATTTGGCCGGCTGCCTTTCTTTGACTGGCTATCTGTTCGTCTTTCAAGCGCGACTGACTACAGAAACCAACTAGGACCTGCTTTGTCGGTTAACTGCACAGTGCACGTCAGCCATTTGGCGCAGCCGTTGGCCTGCCGACCGGACCAACAAATAAAAAGGCTCATCCAGAGATCGAACGAACTAGCGATGAAGATCGAAAAAGAAAAACGAAATACCGCCAACCTAATTTTGTGATGAATTGGAAAAAAACCAAAGCACACACTCGCTTACGCTCATGGCGGCGCTGCAAACACGATCGTAGAAGCTGAGCCCAGGGGGAGCCAGCGCCCATAGAAATGAAGGTTACGGCTGAGTTAGGTTAGGAAGAAATCGGGATATCCTCACTCGTTTCGACTGCTTGACAGATCCAGTTAACCGGATCTCTCTCTCTGTTTCTCTGCCTCGGGCTCCTCGAACCAAGTCCTCACTGAGCTCACAAGGGCACTGGCTCATGTAGAACCGCCTGGGTTCGCATGCCTGCTTCCTCCGTCTGAGCTGTCCTGCTCTAAGTCTGCCGTTGGTTTCCTGATCTGATCCGAAAGGCGATAGCGGATCTCTCAAACGAACGGAGTGACAACGCGCTTGTCCAGAGTTGCTTTTTGCCGTTTGGAACGTAAGGAGGCGGGAGCTTGCGAAGACCTATGACAGTTTGGGCTGCCGAGTGTCTGCCCCTAACAACAGGCCTCCATTTCCAGCCGCTCTGCTAACCAGGTCGAAGGAGCAACAGCAAGAGCCGTTACTGATCACGTTTGGTGACTACGGATCATCTTCAATGTATTCATCGTTCATAAGAAGCTTTTGCTTACTTTGAAGAAGTTCATATTTAGAGTAAAGCAAGAAAAATGGCTTTTAGCTCGTAAAACAAACATAGAAAAGTAGACATTCTATGTAACTAAATAAGCAAAACTATATTCTTACTTTTTTTTTTTAAATCTATTCTTTGAAGATTCCCTTTTGTCTATGCGAATGTTTGTCGAACCATTCGGCTAGCTCGCTTTAAAATTTTACATCTTCCAACACCTAACTTCTTAAAAATATTTAATCAGCCTTATGCGTTTTTTGAACGTGTAGTAGGTCGTGCCTGATCGCTTCTTCGTTCCGGCTTTGCCCCACTCAACTGTTTCTCACTTTACCACTGTCTGAGCTGTTTCAATAACTTCAACGTCAAAGTTGAAGGTTATTTCATCAACTATTCCCTTACCTACGATTTCTTCGTAGCTACTCCGCTTTATCCAGTTTCCCTGTTAAGCTTCAACTGGCTAAGTCCCTATCTTAGCAAGTCATCATCTTCATAGTTTCTCTCTTAGCAATTTCTTGTATGTAGTTTTTTGTGTCATTCATTGTATGTTAAAGCCAGCGCCATGGACGCGATCGTCCCTCTTAGCCAACATCGCCTTCGAATCCTCTCCCTTTTTGGCTATAGTCGTCAATAGTCGCCTATACTCATACTAGGTATCCCTCCAGTGAGTCTCTCGTGGTATATTTGACTGGACTCAACTGGACCGGACTCCGGGCTTGATTCTGATTGCGACTTGGGCATCTGCCTCGTGCCGCTTCATGTCTCCTTTTTTTCTCCTTCACCTCACTGCCTTCAGTAGTACGCAATGCTTTTTGCTAGGCAGCGGCCAATCCTGCCCTGTCCAGCCAGGACAGGATGGCTGCTTAGCCTGCTCATTGCCTGGGTCCCTATGCCTGTGGCCCTTCAAGGGGCGGGGGGGGACGTACCAACAGGATTCATTCGTTCCTTGATTCTCTTCTCAGGCAGCCGCTCTTAGGTTTTGTTCGGCTTGCTGGGGGTAGGTTTCGTCGTTCTGCATTGTATTTTCTGCTCTGAGCGGTTTCCTTGTTTGGCCTTTGCTTTTCTCCCTCGCAGCCTCTAGCCGTACCTTACCAACTGTTCTCTATCACCTCCAGCTCATGTACGACGAATGCACCGTTGCTCCAGACAACAGCTAACATACAGTCGTGAATCGTGCTAGTCTAAATAGGTTCTAGCTTCAGAAACGGGAGAGCGAGAAAGCAAAGGACAGTATCCTATTGGCATCTTACTCGATCGCGTCGCCTTTAGTTTGGTGTTCAGTCGTCAAGTCTAGCAACTCTTCGCAGTGTTTCGCTTTCCCCGTCGATTGCGTCTGTCGCTGCTCTGTTGATGGCGGTAGTACTACTTGCAGCGGCCGCGGCAGAGACAGTTGTCGTCGCCCAACGCTACTGTTGGCTAACATTAGCCAACGAAAGGCACGCAGCCAGCGAATTCGAAAGACGGCAGGATAGTAAGTACGGGCAGCCACTGGACAACCCTACAGCGACAGGCTGTGTGCAGCCATCTCGAGATCAAACGGGATTTCCCATTGTAATGAGCTTGGCCACCTCTTCGTCGATGTCTGCTGCTGCAGCAGCTTCGGCTGCCGGACTACTGGGCGACAAGCAAGCACCTAGACATCGCTCAAAAGCTGGCGGTAGCACCACTAGCCGGTGCCCCACCCAAGTTGCGCGAAGAACGCACTTTGTATCTCAGGCCCCCGGTTACCCCTAGCCGTTCCCTTTGCTTCAAGCCAGCCAGTTCCCCTTTCGGTTACTAACTGTACCCTGCGTCCTAGACACTCAGCCTCCTAGGTTACTCCCATGTAGAGTCGTTCTTCCACTAGCTTCCCCTAGTTTCGTCTTTCTCTTTAAGAAAGAACGAGCAATGAAAGACAGATAGGGAGAAGGACTACCGCCGTTGGCACTCCTGGGACGACGAACTGGGCGAACGACACTACGAACGAGGATATGGATGGGGTGTATGGGACAACATAGAAAGGGGGTGGTCAACACAAAGCAAAACCCGCTGACTAAGAGCCTAGTTAGAAGCGAGTAAGTGAGTGAGCCAGCAACTGAGCTGGCCAGGAACGCTCGTAGCAGTAGTAGCGGCTGTACAATCCTCGTCTTTTCCTTGGCCACGTCCACTACTGAACTTCACGAGTCCCCCGTCTGTCCACGAGCCCCCCAACCCCCGAGAAGTAGTAAGAACCATCCTTGAAACTCCACTGCTACTGCCGCCGTCACCGGCTCCAACACCCCATCCAAACCTACCTCGATAGGTCTCTCTCATAGATTCCTTCGACCCCTGCGGATCCCCAGAGCTACGAATCGGGACTCGTCGCATCTTTATTATGGCGCGGCAGCACACGAAAAAATAGAAGAACAAAAATAATACAGAGAGAAATGGAGAAGAGAGAGAAACGAAAAAAAATAGCAACCGCGGCTGCTTCGTGCAGCCGTGCAGGTCCAGCGCAATGAGCAAGAAAGCAAGCGTTGAGGCTATGGGGGTGCATTGGGGGTAGTCTGGGGTGATTAGGGCAGCGTGCGAAGCGTCTCTGATCAGCCTCTGCTGTGAGGCACTGGTCAGTCGTTGATGCTGGCGTTGGCAGTGGCAAGCTTCATGCGGACGCCACGGATCAGAGTCGAACAGGGTGACCAGGCCTGATTTAGCGGTGGTGCGGCAGCAGGATCGGAGGGGGTATATTGGGCCGGTCAGGCTGGGACTCTCGGAAATAGTCCTCTCTTCAAACGCCCCGATCCCGATCGGAGCAGGGCAGTGGGATTGCTTCACTGACCAACCATGAGAATCGCTCTGGCTCGCCGGCCGGCATGGCGGGGGGCTGGCTAGCAAGAAATCGTGCTCGGACTCCTTCGTTTTCGCTTCAGGGAGCAACACTGTAAGAAGGACTTTGGCATCGCATCTGCGCTGTACACCTTTTTGTGTCGTTCGGATTCGTCGTCGCTTTCGTCGTCATTGTTGATGATGTCTGTTGGTGCTATTGCCACTGCAGGTTGTGGTCATCGGTGAACGATGAAAAACAAGGAAAGTATTACACCTACATATGGACCAATGTCAAATCGCTACCGTTAATGATATATATAAGCAATTTTCATGGGCTACGAACTTTCACGTACCTGGGCTATCTTATCGCATTCTAGTGTGGCCTTGTCGCTGCAGAGCCATTGTTGGCATCAATAATAATAACAACACCTGATTGAAAAATCGGCAAATGCATGACGGATTATCGACCGCGGCTTCGGTGATACAGAAATAGGCGATAAAAGTTAGTTTAGATGGTAGGGTAGACCAGAGGTCCTAAGACTGTAAAAGAAAGTTCACAGTTGAACATGACGGACGCATCTAACCTAAACGAAAAGTTCGTATTCCAAATGAGAAAAAAGTATGTCTAAGGTTGAAACAAGTACTGTTTCAAGTATAAGCCTAATTTGTTTATATGTAAGCCTAGCTTTAGCTAAATTAACTAGGTCTGGAGTGGGGAATTCTTTTACCAGTCGGTTGCCTTTAAATGCTTAAATTGTTTTTTTTCCAGCTCCTCTCGCCGATAATGTGCAACATTATCAAGATCATATGAATGAGGAAACAAATGATAAGTTGTAGGACCTGTTCGTACAAGACGGCCAATCCCATCTCGAAAGTTACAAACCAAAGAATCGTCTGCTACTCATTTTGGTGCCAACAACAATTCCCCCGTGGCTCTTTGTATACGTTTAACGTCGGCTGTCACTTGACTACAGAGCAAAGAGAGAGGTGGCTGCCGTGACCCACGTCCTTCGCGTGCTTTTATCAGCTACCGTCGTCCGTATTGTCGACGCCGTCATCACTGTCGTAGCCAAGCAACGTTGTCCCATCGAATTCTAGCCGCACATAGAGATCAGATGATGTTGGCCGGCCTCTGGCTTGGCCTGGATCGGTCCTCCTCGGCTCCACTTGTACCCTCGGTGTTGTTACTGCTGCGATCGTCATTTTATGATGTTTATGTAAGTGCTTTGGTCCATAAAAGGCAGGCCCAGACCCGCGGATCAGCCAAAAGCCAGCCATACGAGCAAGTGCGCTAGATGCGCTGAAGGCAGAGTCAACAACTATGCAGACAAAAGCTGTCGTCCCGGTGTCCCTTCGCGACTCCGGTGGCCGGTAGACATTCGGTAGCTGTCCGACATAACAGGCCCGCTTTTCACACAGAGGTCGCAGCACCCCATCCTTTTCATTGGTCGCTTATCCATTCTTAGCTGCTATGGCGGTTGGGGCATTTGAAACACATGGAGCCCTTCGAAGCGCCATCTCCTCTCCCAGCAGAACAGTGTCCTGTTCAACGGACGCGCCTCTTCGCTATTTTAGTTGCAGTGTCGTGTTGTTGTTGCAAGATGGTACCAGACGGGGAAATGGTAACCCCACATTGGCCTTTCACGTAGTCCGTGTGATCCGCCAGTCCATCCACTGACCATCAGCTACCGAAATTACTGGCGCCACGACTGGCTGGCAACTCATCGATATATTTAGTGACAGCGGCTGCAATAAAAGTTTAAGCGATAGCTCTAAGTTTGTGTTTTCGTTGGAGGGCGGTGTAATACGCATAGTCTAGCTAGGCGTTAGCTACCTCGTTCGGCTTATCAGCGGTGCCAATCGTGGCGTTGAAGATGTACAAGATGCCCAGCCGCCCCCCTGGAACCCTCTCAAGTTTCTTGAAAAGAAGTGGGTTCATGAAATGCTGCGACAGTTGCGCCGGAGCTAAATCGCCAAATCAGAGTCAAAATGGATCTCAATGTAGCTCGATCTAAAAGCAATGTTCTGCCGCCTCATAGATAAGCGTAAACTGCTGTGTGTCTATGGGGATGAAAATCCCCACGTATGTGGCAGGCTGAGCCAATCTGGTCTTGTTCTTTCATCATTTTATTGTTATGCTAGCCGGCTTAGAATGCTTATGCGTGTGTGTATGTATGTGCTTGTTTGTTTATGTGTGTGTGTGTGAACGTTCGAGTTGTTATGAAGAGACGATTTTAAATTCATTCTTAGAGCTGTAAATGTGTCGCTTTTAGTCTACAATAGTTGAGTGTACCTTCCCCGCGACCCTCAGCAACCTTATAGTAGAACTTATTTTCGTGTTCGACGCTACTTATTACAGCTAAGCTATTGAAGTCACTATAATAACGTGTGGGTCTATGTAACAAGTACCCTATTATGGTCTCCCTATATAGCTAAATAGGTATGAGACGCAGGTTTGAGAGTGTGGAGAAACGATCGTGGCCACCGGCAAATACATGAGCCTGCGCTGCTCGAATCGAACCTAAAAGTGTCGGACAAAGCGCATCCTTTTCGCAAACGAGGCACTTCATACGAAGCGAAACCTCAAATAGTTACGTTAGTTTCTAATAAATGCTCTGAAATGGTAATTTTTCTAATAGTGTTTATCTACTTTCTTGCGAAGCACCTGCATCCGTTTTTAACCAATGCTGTTACCGAAGCTGGTTATACTAAAGACCTACTGCGATGAGCGCCATTAGGACAATCGTACCAAGTTAAAAGAATAGCTCGGAATGTACAGAGGCCACATTTCCTTCTTGTATGCCCATTTTGGTCTGCGTAATGAAGCCATGAGACCAACAAGAACTGTTTCCTCAGGGCCATATATGCTATTTCGTACGTAATGATGGGCCTAATACGCAATTTACAACTTGACAAACAGGCTGCCGAGAGCCCGTTAACCTTTTTAGTGATACTAATTACATGTTCGTATTATTACTATTACTGATATCGATGCCAACATAAAGTGGACACAATCAAACGGCCTGTATCTTTATCGCACAACAATCATGACTTTATTCTTAATAATAACTGGTAAATGAGTATGGACTCAGAATACGAAATGTTACAACGCGCAGTGCGTTGTCTAATAATGATGGATGTAGAGGTTGTGTGTATCCGTTATTCAACCTGTGTTTTTCGAAGCGTCCCTTCACGTCCTCTACCTACAAAGCTAGCCAGCTATCATCAGCTGAAAGGAATCGTCAGCGACTTCCGCTATTCGCGGTTTTTTAGCGAGCGGTAGCGAATTGGCACCTAAACTATAGCAGCTAGGTAGGAGCTAGCAGTGGCGGCGCAATATTTCAAAATTGTCACACCGCACGAATGGCTCAAGTCATGGCTAGTAAGATGGTCGGATAGGCCATTGCATACTTGCTAAGAGTGTGAATAGAAGCTCTAGTTGCTAGCAAGTAGACAATAGTCATTAGAGTGCGAAGGGCGGACCGCGAGGCCGGAGACCTCTTAACCAAACCTATAATTTCGAATCGGAAGTTGAACTACGTCGACTTATTTCGAATTGAGCTGCTTCTATCACGACTGCTATTACGATGGACTCTCAATTCCGATGCTACCAGACCCGCGAACTCACTTCCGGATAGTCTGAAGTTCGGGATGTGTTTGGGGCTGTATGAGGCAAGCAGAGAAAGAGACTGCGAGGGATAGTGGTTTTCGAAGCACTTCTTCTTTTTAACTTTATTTAACTTGGATCGCTGCTACTACTGGCACTGGTATTGCTACGACCGGTTGGCGACAGCTTCCATTCCTCTTCAGCGGCGTACCGCAGTTGAGCAACGATGGGGTTTGCGTGATGGGACCATTGCAGCTGTTGTCCGATTTAGCGGCGGACAGTCAGACAGCGATTTCGTCAGCGATTTTGATTTCTTCGTTTTTTTTGATTGCCGCTATCAGAGTCGAGGCTGCTCGCGTCTAGCTTGGTCTAAATTGTTCACCTGTCGAACCTAGCAGCTCGAGTCGTCCTGCCACCGCTGCTGCAACGGCGCCAAGTTCAACCTAACCTAATCGTGACGTATGGTCGGGCAAATGTTGAGCAAACTTTTGATTAACGGGTGTCCGACGGTGTTTTTCGGACCTTTATAATCGTACAGCAGCTGATGATGTCGAGAGTAAGTTTTCGTTTGCGATTTGCTACCGCACTTAGTACTACTGATGACGGTCTAGGTTATCATAGATCTTTTTTTTTATGAAATAAAAGTGGATTCTTCTATGTCGCACACTCTCCCGACTTAGAACGAGTGTGTCTCCTTTCACATAATGATGAAGTATGTACATATCTAAATTACACACATATTTAGCGATGTTTTACGACACTGAAGAAAGGGGAGCCGTAGCCAACATCGTATAACTACAGTGGACAGCAGTTCCGGAAGTAATTGAACTGGAGACTGAGGATTACTATGGGGTATTTAGGAGGGGCTATTTGATCGTCTTCAAACTGAGATCACTTTGAATTTGGCGAGGTCCTGAAAGCTGGCCAAAGATCAGTCTAGATCAATAAAGCCATTTTTTTCTCCTTTATTCACCACCTATTAGTTTTTTTATAAGTGTTGTTACTAAACAGTGCTTCAAAAACCACTAGAACTTAGAACATCAGCCAACACTAAAAAAAAAAAACAAAACAGGATAATCAAAACATTAAAACCTTTCATCGATGACTTTATTTTCGACAAGTGCACCCCTTCGATCCAACTGCTGCTCAGAAGTTCTCGTATCCTTGAAGGGTCTATGGCTGTAGGGGCGGTCTGTGACGGTTCGCGAGTTGTTGCTACTGCTATTGAGCTGTCACGACACGAGCGCATCCGCTTTTTTTTCGCCTTCTTCGATATTCTCAATGCGTTGCTTTTACATTTCCTTAGAAGTCGCCTGAATGTTTATTCGCCTTCGGTCTTCATGGATGCTGTCTGCAAGCAGTACTATGTGAAGGACTCCATTCATGTTCCGATCAGTCCCCTATGTGTAACTCCAAGAAGCTCTGGGGGTACACCGGCAAGCCCGTGCGATCCTCATAGCTCTCACGAGTTCCTCGTACACACTCCATGCGCCATATGTATGCCCTTGGTTCAGCAGCTGCACCAGTCGTCGATGCGTGGTCCGTTCTGTTGCTTTGCTGTTACCTTCCATGTATCTACAACAGAAGTAGAAACTGCTACTGCTGTCATGCCCTTTTCGGTTTGTGCACTACTAGGCAATACCCCCACTTTCGTTGGGGGGTAATCCGGGGACAACATGCGCTGTGTGTCACCCCTCGTCATCGAAGCTCGAGCTCCAATAGAGACATCCCCACAGCGTCTTCGCTGACCGCGCCTCTTGAACGGGACGCCCTAGCGTGGGCAATAGTGTGTATGCGATGCGAGTGAACAAACATGTTTGAATAGGACCCGACTACATGTCCTTGTTGTCAAACCTATCCCTTGCCACGTCCCGGCTGGCTACTCTAGTACCTTCTAGTCGTATTTCTACTACTACCGAAGCGGTTGGACACTAACCGGCCGACGCATAGAACTGCAAGGGCTGCATTTGCTAGCTGGTTGCTGGTAAGCCATACAGCCATACTAGTACAACATTTTTCTGTGGACCCTGCTCTCGTTCTGGGGTGTTAGTCTATGTATATCTTCGTGTATATTTTCGGCCACACCGCTATACCGCCTCTCTGACCTGAGCTTCGTAAGAGACTGAAAGAAGAATATACACAAGAAAACAACAGACATGTGGACAGCAGCAGCGAAAATAGGACACTCGACAAAGGCGGGCAGCCAGCGCGACCAGCGCCGGCTGAACAGCATATAATATATATAGGGAACGGGAATACGCGACTTTCCGCGGCGAATAGAAAGAAATATACGTAGGAACAGGTGCCCCCTTTCCTCCGAGCAAGATGAACATCGAGGAGGGGTGGCAATGGAAAGACTTACGTGCGGGTGTACAGTTCCCAAACAGAAGTAAGCAGCTGCTGACTCTACAGAGAACAGCACGTAGGACCCGTCGGGGATCGTCGAAGGCGGGTGGGTGAACGGGCTGCAGTAGCGTACATATAAAATATAAGCAAACACTATATGTTACTGGAAAGAAAATATTGATGACCTTCTTAGAGGAAATGGAATTGATGCGGTCTACGGCTATTGCGTCATATGCACATTTAATTCTCGGCATTGCAGTCCTATACCTTGATGCACGCGTACTGAGATGTACGCTGTTACATTAATGATATATATAGAAACATTATGATTGCCCTATTACATGTTATGTACATGCGAGCCTTTATTGTCGATATTTAGCGAGCAGACTAAGTATGTCGGACATGTTCGCGTATCTGGAAAAGCTAGCAACGAACATCGCCAATGCAATATAAGTTACAACATAATCAACTTTTGTCCTGTACGCTGTACATGCCGCGTAAACCTCATGAGCTTTATCCTTCGAACAGCAATCGCGCATTATTATCGTCGTTATCATTGCCCCCCCATTATTCGTCCTACTACGAATGGTAGTATGCAAGTCAATTTTATGTTCCCTCAATCGGCCGAAGTAGGCTCTCGCAGCTGCAAACCCCTTAAATCCTATAACACCCCTTTTTATGTGTTTACCAGAGTTGCGCTTGTCGAGATTCGGAACACTACACCGAGAGCGCCTTCACGCTCTTTCTCGCTTATTGTGTCCCTATCTTTAAGTGGATAATGAGTGAAGGCTAGGTCTGAGTAAAGGAGTCATATTGCCTCGTTCTGTGGCCGGTTTAGCCCTTTTGCTCGACCCACTTCCCTTAGAGCATATTGGCCTCTCGGCTATTGTATATACCCCTATTATCCCCCAAGTTTCTCCTTTTGTTTTGCCTGCGTGTATTCCCTTAAGTGAGGCTTTATTACATGCTAATTGCTGCGATCGGTTGTCGGTTACGCGTGTTTGTGCATTCGGTATCTTCATTTGACTATTTGAAAGCAATGTGGGGTAGTTAAAGGGGCAAAAGACCGCTAGAAAGACGACTGCTATCCTTCCGAATGTTTAGGGTTGAGCCGGAGATCTCCCGGGGTGCCCACGGGAATGAGTGCCTAACTTGGAACAAGACGATAGCGACTAAACGAAGAAGAAGTAGAATGCTATAAGCATCAGGGGTGGGGGGTCTGAGGGATCTGGCAAACGGTGGAAGGGTTGGTGAGAGGTACGGTGACTGACGCTATGCCCAGCGAACTCTCAGGGGGGCAATGCGATTAGTGGCCGATTACCAGCCCTTGCATCACCAATCTTGTGGCCTGTCTGGAGCCTGACTGCCCGCTCGCCTGCCCGCCTGAGCAGGTTTAGGAGTTCGGGACTCCGGCCAAAGAGTAGACAAATGCTGTTGAGAGGAATTGCCACGAGGTGGCTGGTTAAAGTTGGCAGCTATCGGTAGGAATTCAGTAGGAGGCAAATTGCCAATAAGAAAAAATAGTCGAGGGAATGATTGCCAAGGGGAAAGGTGTAAAGTGGCTCGTGATCAGCCGCTTTTGCCAAACCACCCCATGAATATGTGACTACCCCGTTTGTTGCCCTCGCTGCTATTTCAACTAACGAGTTTTAGGCACTGCGTTACTAATACTCGACTGCTAGACGTGGTGAGGCAGAAGTAGCTAGACTAGATGAATGGTACCATGCATTACAATCAGATTTATTTGGGATAGGTTAAGGATGCTTTCTTTGGTTCAGTCAACTTTTTACGCACTAATATCTTGTCACTTCTATCTACTATATATTGGCCATTGCGCTGAGGGCAATACAGCAAAGGTACTGAAGCAAAAAGTTTCATATTAGCATTGAATATCTGGAGATGGTGTTAACATTTTGGTTATATTTAGATCTTAAGAGGCCTCAATCTTAATATCTACGTGTTGTCTGCTCTGACAGTAAGTCGCGTAATGGTTGTTTGAACAAAAGAGAAATAACAACAAAATTATATCTGGTATATCTTGAAATGGACTTGCCTAAAGAAATGGGAGTTTCCCTTGTAACTGTTTTTCTATAAGAAGTTTCAAACGATATTTCAGTGAACTTTACTCATGAACTTAAGCTCGACGTGAGCTATGTCTCATGGCGGAACCTCAACGGTCTTCAACCGATCTTCATCGGAAAATTATTTGTCTATACTACCGCCACTAATGTTCCAACTATCCAGAGTTATCCTATATCGGAAAGTATATTAGGTTATTGAGGTATGTTCCTATCAATTCAGGACATGCTAAGCGGCATGTTTGTTTTAAAAAGAATTCGAAAATTACGCACAAATAATAAATCCATATATTTTTGCTTTTGGTTGCTTACGTTACTAGGAACAAGATACACCGATCTACATAGCTATTAAATAGTTCAATGTAATCAGAATTACATATACATGTAATGTTTATTTTGTCGTACGTGTCTCTAGGAGATGATGACCATGATGAGTATCTTGTTGGATTTTTCCACATAAATGTACTCAGTCGTACGCCGGCGAACCTTCCACTCCAATGACGCGTAGTATCTTGTTTGGTCTTTCCGGTTCACCATTGCCATGTTGCCCCGGCTGGAGCAAGTGGCCGCCTCATTGTAGTACTCAAAAGTGTATCATCCTGAATATACATTCACTCAATAGCGGATCATCATATCACCCCAGATTCGCTCCTACCCTTGAAGTGTGGGTTGCAAAACCTTCATTTCATGAAGCAGTCTTTTGTTGGTAGATGTCCTCTCTGATTGTGCTATAGGTCAGCCGCTCAGGCTGTCACGGTGACCTCGCTCCGCCACGTTGATCTAGCAGTACTCGCATGATCCTCAGCTGCGACCCTATACTGCGAATGAGAAAGTATGGGCGTGTGTGTGTCTGTTTGTGTGGTGCATGTATCTGCGGGTAAAAGCATATGAGTAGGCCCGGGGATGGGGGTCAAACACCTCCTCCAGACACCCCCAGGTTATACGGTACGTCAGTACTTTCTGTTGTCTGCTTCTCTTTCTTCTTTGACAAAACTCGTTCAACCAATCATCTATCCATGGTGTCGTCTGCGGGGCACTACTAGACAGCGTCGGAAAAGGCATCAACGTGTTGTTGTTGTCTTTCAAACCAGTGAGCAAGCAAAATGCAGCGGGATGCACATGGTCGCAGAAGAAGAGACTGGTCAACCTGTTGGGCATCCTCGTGAGACGCCTGTGTCGAAGGTTAGGTGATCAGGTCCAGGAGACGGCTGGGATAGAAAGGCCTCACATCGCACACATTCAAAACAGGAGAACAACAGACTCAATGGATGACTCCTCCGCCACTTCAGCTGTATCTGTATATGCTTACCACTTCTTAGACCCTGTATTAGGCAGCTGCAGTAGTTGGCTGCCAGGGGCAAATGGAGCTCGTGGATGCTACCGAGTTAGAAAAGGAACGGGCTGTACAAATTGTTCTGTGACTACCCTGTTCAGTTGTAATGTTGCTTGTACAGAAAGTGGAGACTCATAGATTGCAAGCGTGTAACATCTTGCATTATGTGAATTAAATAATAGGCTATGCAAATATCTTAAAGAGTTATAGTCGTAAACCTCTATAAAAATAATGTATGGATATGTGCATGTAATCCGGAATCATATGTGAGCACGCATTGTAAAAAAAAACTCGCAGTTTTTCTCTAGAATCGACCACTTTTTCTAAATATCTAGATTTAACTAAAGTAAACATTAGCGCCCTTATAGTTTAGTGCAGTGCCAACTTACCTTATACCAAGTAGACAAACTAACAACACGAAACGGGGCGTCTTCTGAAACACGCACTGCAGAACGTGGCGCAGGTGTCGCCGTGACCAACGAAGTGTTGATGGGCTCTTGATGAGAAAGCAGCTGGCATCCGGCAGCGACGGACCAAAAAGCGATCCGACCCAGTCGGGGAGAAATGGGTAGACATTTGAGGCTGGAAGATGAGACTAAAGTAGTAAGTAGATCGCCGGAGACAAATGCGGGAGGCTTATGATAGACTATGCATCTACCGTGCTTTCCTGTCTTGAACAGAAGCAGCAATCCCACACATCCCAGGATGCACCCTTTGCCCAAGCTGGTAACCATACTTGCCGATGAAGATCCTTGTCCGTTACGGTTTGTATTATAAAATAAGCAGTTCATACCGGTGTCAGAATATTGTTTGGAACTTGTCTCGCCCGTTCGCGTGGATCAAAGTTCGTAGTGCATTCGTGAAGTAAGTATTAGGTTTTCTTTGATAGGGACTGAAAAATGATGTTACAGGTGTGGAAGTTACGATACGCGGCAAACATTAAGCAATATCTAGAGCGACTATTTTTATCGTACCAAGTAATGAGAGGCATGCATGGCAGACTTTTTCTGAAGCGTTTAACGATAAGCAAAATCATGTAAAATTTCGTTCTTTACATTGTTTCTATACAGTGTTATGAACTAGATATCCAGTCGTCGCTGACGGTACTTTAGTTTCCCTTGCCCCCGTACATTTTTTGGCCTTCCTCTTTCTTTATGTTTATACGAATTTCCTTCATCGTTGTATATCCTCCATCTGACGTCTATAACATACGGCTCGTTTTCGTCGTCTTTGTTCTCTTAGTCATCATTGCTACACTGTTTGCCACTTTCCGTCTGTTATGACCGCCGCTTCTCGTCCGCTGTTCTTTCTTATGTACAACGATGTCTGTTATTCCTTTTCGTATTCCTAGCTTTCCTACTTTTTCTCTATGTTTATTTTGTTCAATATATGTACAGTTGCACGGTCTTTGCCGTTGCCACTGGCATCCCGACCAAAGGACCAAAGCCTGCTACCCAAGTCCTTCTCCATTGCGGAGCACTCCTACTACAACTGGTAGTAGTTGAAGTTGTAGAAATAGAAGTTGTCGCAGTCGAAAAAAATACAGGAATAGAGATAGAATAGAAGCTTAGCTGTTGCATCTTTTTCGATGTGCATCGCAGATAGATGGACGGGTGGGCAGCAGCTCCGGACGTCTAAAAGGCGCGGGCCGCGGGCGGCAGCTAGAAGTGAAGCGTAGAGAATGGAGAACAGTTCGGATCGAGACGGGAACCGGCGGAATAACTAGCGCATAATAGCAGCACATCTCCATGGTTGCGCGCAGAAGCTTCTTTGCCGACGTCGTCACCAACAACAACAGCTCTCACGACCACAACAACAACTACAATGACGCCAACAACAACAAGACAAACAAGAGCCAAAAAAAGAATGCGGAAAGGAAGCCTTTTGAGTAAACTCCTGTTTGGCTGGCTGCAGCTATTGGACTGGGTAGGAAAATAGGCGTAGTCTCACTGTAGAGCGTAGAGGTATAAAGAAATATAGGTCCAAGTGCCTCTGTCCTATGCGTGGAGCGACTAGCGCACGTCCTTTCACCTCCTCCGCCCAATTCTTTACATCAAATTCGCCAAGCGGTGGGTTGTTTGTGTTCATCTGCGCCGTTTGTACAGACCAGCGTAGAAGGCAAGCGGCCTACGTTGGCCAATAAAGGCTTAGCCTGGCTTCGTCGTCCTTTTGTTCTTCGCTTCGTACTCCGCCCCGATTTTTATGTGAATTTTGCATTTCTCTGTCTTGCTAGCGGTCCTTTACTGCCTGAAGACTTACTGCTTCTCCTGCGGATATGTTTGCCAGGTACAGTCTAAGCCGAACCGAATTAACCAGATGCCTTTAGTGGGTATCTGCGTTTCCGTTCTCCTGTGCTGTGGCGACCTTTCATCAAATTGTCTTCTCCACATTTTGGCACGTTCGTGAGTTCAATTTGCCTTTGCATGGATATCATCACCAGGCACGCAGCTATACAAGTCTGTGCCCACACAAGTATCCATATTGCTCAGTGTCCTGAAAGGCGTGGGTGAACGACTGCTGGCTTCCGTAGGCTTCTTGTTTTGCACGAGGTTCACTTTGCGTCATCGTCGAAGTACTCTCGCAGACAGGAAGAAAACTTGTAAAAGAGCAAGACGCTCCAAAGATATGCTTATAAGCGTAGGTTCGCAACAGAAGTACGCCAAGGACTCCTATAGGGGCTGTTTTTTCCATCTTCCAAAACTGGTATTGCTTTGGGTACAGTGGCTCATCTAATCTTCGTCTGATCCTCTTAGACGTCGTTCCGTCTGGATCGACTACGTTGGGGAGATTAGCTTGTCGTGGACTACAGTTTCAGGGGGTGGTGGCAACAGTTAAATCGACGAAAAAGGACACCGAATAAAATAAAGGTCTGCTATCGACCATTCTTTTATTTTCTCGCTGTGTATGTAGCTCGGTCGAAATGCGTGCTAGCTAACGGCTATACGCAGCTTCCCTTTTAGGTAGAGACTAGAACACCGAAGCTGCATAAACTAAACTGGCCTATTACTTAGTTTTTAGATTTTTCTAGTCGTCGACAAGTACCATTAGTTTTATTCGGCTAGCACCCTTTAGACCGGTAGCAGCAGCATGAGAGGGTAGCAGCGCCGAAGTGTCATACTATAGTTATAGTAGCTGATTGGTTGTTTGCTCGTGGAGACAAGAAATGGATCAGGAGAAAGCCTTGTTCAAACAACCGCTTCCAACGTCTGCCGATGTTCAGCCCTACCATCGATATCAACGGCACCTACAACGGCGACTGCGAGGCTTTCCACCATCCACCGCTTTCCACCCACAGTAGCAGCAAGCCCCCTGTCCCTTCCCTTATCTATCCATATACATAATATATGCGGAATATTCTGCCATCGTAGTCTCGGTCAGTTCGATTGGAGCCATCTGCTGCGGCCGCTTCCTCTCTCACTCCTACTGCCACTATTGCGGGATTTCTGCTCCTTCAGCGAATTCTGCCGAAAGAGGGCGAGAAGAAAAACCGAGATGAGAGGGAGGGAAAAATCATCTGGGCGACATTGGGTTTCGGCACTGCCGTGAAACCCCGTTTGCTTACTGCGCTATTTGATGGCATGTGTGGCCGGGGTAGACGTGCTGCTGCATGTGCGCCGGCTACCGGATGAACGTCTGCTGGCATAGTGTAGCAGAACAAGCAGCAGCTGCGAGTGAAAGCCAGTTTCAAACTTTTCCATTTTTTCCCTATAAGAAAGAAAGGGAGAAAGGAACAACGTTAGGCAAACAAGAAAAAGTAATAAAGGTGAAGCTCGTGCGCGCGCTTCGCCTATAAGAGTTTGGACATCAATATACGTTAGTGTACATGGGCGTGCGGTTCCGCGCAGTACAGGTATTTTAGGTATTACTGCTGATTTTATTCTAAGTTTTTTTCTTGTTTTCTGTCGCTTTTTTTCCCAATGAATCAATCAATTTTTAGAGTCGACAAGCTTCGTTTCGTATGTACGGGTAGGCAATTCTATGATGCGACACTACTACTAGCTGTTGTCTCCGAAACGCTGAAATTGATAAGATGTTGAGCCACAATACATCGTTTACGTTGCTGTCTGTCGTCTATTTGTATGTGACAGGTATAATTGTCGTAAAGCATTCTTGTGGCATTGAAAACCCTGCCATACAAGGTGTCGTTCATGTGGGAATAGTACAACAGAGACCCCATTCATATTGGCGTATTGACTTGCAGTTCAACACGCATATATATATATATGAACGGCATATGAGCGCGCACTTTCCACATATCCTTATGTCGGCACGCATCCATAGTGCGCGTAGAAATCGCAACTCTGGTGTTGGTTCGTTCCTCCTCCCGCTGAGAGTTAGAGGCTCCGGCTAGCAAAGTTTAGCTGAACAGGGTTTGACTGGTGGCCAAGCAGCTCCAGCAGCAACCGACCGACCGATGGCATCGTCTGCTTCGTCGAGAAGAGAGGGAGGAGGAAAACAAAAAAACGACGTGGATTCGGACGTGCATGGCTTGCGTTTTTCGCTGCCACGACCGTTGAATCTTCTGCTCTTGCTGTTTCTGCGCTGTGAGGAATTCCACTTTGGCATTGATGATTTGACCCCGGACACTCTACCTCGCATCGTCCAGCCTTCCACATGCTGCATCTTATGTCCATAGGTTTCTTCATGTGGCAGCTGGGGTTTCTACTACTAGCGGCAGTGGCTGTTTTGGTGTATGGCTCCTGCCTTTCTGTAGTTGCCTTGACCAAGGCCCACAGTTCCCCTAAGCAGGACCTAATTCTTTGAAGCCACTGGAACAGCTAGACTTGTATCTGACGTGCGGGACCCGTCTATCCCCCATCCTGGAATCATCGTCGAGGCTCCGACGCAAATACTGCCACAATAACTGCCTCAGCAGGACCAGAAGTTTAGAGCTCACCGCGATAGCAGCAACACTACAGTCGGCCTGTTGGGCCCCAACACGCCATTGGTCAGGCCGTTGCGTTTCCTTTTCTTGAATTGTCCCAATACTATTTTTGGAACCTTCTTATAGCGAAGGTGGACTAGCTGGTCGCGCCTGTGGAGTAAACGGTGTCGGTAGCGCGACAGGACGAAACTGGCGTGTCTAACAGGGATATCCCGGTAGTAAGTCTCGTTTTCCGATTTTCCTAAAATGTAGTCGTATTTACTACACTAACATTGAAGTCGGGTTCGCCGAAGGGACGTTTACTCCTGGTCATGTGCCTACCAATGCGCTGAGGTAAAGGAAGGCAGAATTTTGTTGCTTGCGAACGCAGACGACTAAAGGCCAACGCTAGAGGGAAACGTATCTACGCAACTGTGTTCTTTATCTTGAAAACCTTAGATCAGTCAAAAATATTATAGCCTGTTAGACTAAACTGCTGCGAAAGTTTGGAGCAACAACTACCTGTAATATCAAGATAATGATTCTAATAATGTCTATGATTCTAATTACAGGTAAGTTGAGTGATGAGTGAAGTTCATTCCTAAGATCATGCGAAACCATATGACTCAATACCAACTATTCAAGAGGTAAGCGTTAATTCTTTCATGTTATCGCTTCCAAAATATAGCTGCCTCCCGGAAAGGAGCTTCATAACACTAATCAGTCGGACCAACTTCATATGCTGTTCGCTTGTTCTTGTGTTTGTTACGGTTTATTCCTGTTGAAGCAATGACAAAACGATTATTTCGTCTCGCCCCATTTCCTCTCCGTTATCGTCATCTGTAGCTCGTTCCCTAATATTTAGTAAACACAAAAAAGCAAATTCGGGTCCCGTTTCCTCGTCGCAAATTACACATGATCCCGTTCATACATTCGTTCTAAACGATTCCCGTACTACTTTCAGTACAGTATTACTACAGACCCCGACATTCATCGATAACTAAATGTCGTTTCTGTTTATTGAAAGCCTGAAATGTTTAGGCGAAATCTTACCATCAAAACATTCTGAAGACCGTTTTCGTCTCAAACGCCTTTACCACGCCGCTGTATCAAGTCTGCTGCTGCGATGCTGACCCTGGTGGTCGTTTCTGGGAGGTCTCTGATGTTTTTTTTTTGTTAGCGTCTAGCGTTCATCACTAGCACCAACGAACAGTCATTCTTCGCCGCAGTATGTCTAATGGAAATTTTCGTTGTAAGGCTGGCAGGCGTGCTCGTAACTCGTCGTAGTGCTCGCGGCAGCCGCGGCAGCGGTCGTGGGAAAAATCAACTAGACCCACCGACGCAACGACGCAAAGCTCCCCTATGCCGCTGGCAGCCGAAATCGCTCCACTGGTTTCGGTGCTTGGGGGAGCGTCGGCGCGGAGCGCTCACACGATCGCAGTCTGTGGCCATAGGCAATAGCGGGCAGCATAAAGTTTAGAAAAGGGACACAAAGCATAAAGGCAAGAGATAGAGGCATGTTATCGTCCTGGGGGGGGCTCCTTGCTCTTTAGAAGAGAAAAAGGGTCTAGGAAAACTACTGCCACTTTCGCTACCGTGGTCGTAGGTAGTGCTCCATCGAGAAAAACTATAACGACAGCAGCAGCAACGGTGGCTTTAGCCGGTTGCTGTATGCGATGAAGCACTCGGAATGCTTGGAGTGCTCGGCTACCTCCGCTTCCTTCAATGCTTCGCCGTGTCGGTCGGTGCCTCTTTGCCGCGCCGAAGCTCCCGAGGCCCTCGAAAAGTAGACTTAGATACAATTCAAATCGTTTCCAGTGAATACGCTCCTTCAAGCGGACGCAGATTTGCGTAGTCTTCTGCAAAGAATAGCCCTGGAATAGGCCTTTTACGACTAACTTCACTGGTGCTCCTGATGTCACGATTTCTACGACCCGGCCGCATCACCACTTCACAGCCGTTCTACTACCATCATTTACAATTGCGTAATCATTTTGTTTCGCCGTGGTCTCGAAGAAAGAAGACCAATTTCATTCAATTTTTCATATTTTTCAAAACATTTACTGGCCCACTGATTTGTACGCTAGTTGACTAGAATCGATTCGATAATTTACGGGGAGCACAGCGACGGGGGAAGGGTGCGTATTTCGCTCACGGGAGTACTATATAGAAGTGAGGCAAATACATATCTGTACGGAGTCATAAGGTTTCTTATCTGTCGGAGACTGTGTCGAAATGTCTACTTTACGAGGCGACTGCTTTGAACCGGTCGGGAAGGATTCACCTAGGACACAAACTGGACGCATAAACCAAAAGTAGCAGTGGTTAGGCTGACTGAATGGGAAACGTCACAAGCACGACGTTATGTAGATTTGTTAAAATAGTCTGAAGAAAATCTATATTTTTTTCTATTTAAGTAATTACTCAAGGGTTTCCCTAAAAGATAGAAAAATATGGGTATGTGTATATTTAAATAGGGAACTTCTTTGCATGCATTTACTGTTATCGTCGATATAATGCAAAAGAAGATGGGTACAACCGCTTCAAACCCTGTAGATCTATTATCTACAGATACTGGATGTCGTTTTAGCAACGTTGTTATAGAAATAGCAATGTGTTATAGAAATATTTTCATTAATCATTGTGACACTATATAAAGCCTCTTCGTGGATCCTATTCTGTTTAGATCTAGTTCGCAATGGCTTCTAGCATCTGCCCTTAAGCCCGATGCTTATAGCATTTGCCGTACGCGATAGCGTATCTATCAGCCAACTGTTTTACACAACAGGCACTTATAATCATACATTAACAACAAGATATAGCCGATGCAAACACACACAGGGTGCCAAAAAATCACCAGTTACAAGTTGGCATGAATAAGGGAAGTCTTGTCCGGAAAGAATCTCTTCAGTGGACACTGACGAGCGGTCTGATGGGTGTCCGCAGGGCATTCTCTGCTTCACACAAGATTACCCCCTGAAATCATCTGTGAAATCGACGTACCATTTCCGGTGGCATTTCCTGATTTGTTTATCAACACTTGTTTGCTTGTGAAGCACTGCAAAATGGGTGTCGCCTCTTGGTTGGGGTTCGTTGCGCTGCTCAAGAGGGGAACATAGCCATCATCTCTATTGAGCGAAACCCATAGCGAGTTGTCTTTTTGTGGAACCTCCGTGCTGTTTTTGCTCCAGCTCGCTACGAGGATTTTGCAGCTCGCGAATCATGTCAGCCTTGTTTGGACTTTTTGGATTCGTTAATACAACAAGAGGAAGGTAGATCTTTTCTCTTAAGTCGTTGTTGATATTTGTTTGTTGACATTAATTACCTTCATATATATATATATATAAACATTAACTTTTCGCTTTTCTTAAAGATTCGGTATCGTAATTACTTGAGCCTTATTTATATAACAGGTGGTACAGGCATCGTCTCTGAGCAAAAATGCAATCAAGCATGGAACGACGAACGATAATAACACTTTAAAATTTAAAACAATTGCACAACAGCCACATATGTAAATGATTTCTCATCTACTGCTCTTCATCTTTTCTGTTTCATGGCACCAGCTAATGATTTCTAAGCTGGTGATAAATGATATAAACATACATGCGACAGGGGGACCTTGCAAGGTATAGATGGGCGCGAGACTCGACGATGATCTCTGCTTTCGCAATTCGGTAACTGGCGGGTGTCTAGCGTACATCACTACATAAGACCTGCATAGCCAGACAGTGACAGAATGCGCCTTTCGACAGGTACTCTAACCTAACCACCTATATCTTAACCTACCACACTGCTGATACTTCTTCAGACAGCCTTCACCACTGTCTCGTATTCAGTTTATGTGCGACGGGCAGCCTCATAGGGGCGTCGTACCTATGTTTTTGTAGGCATAGATGAATCACTTAGCTGTCTATTGTACGTTACGTTACATCATATATAATGTGTAACCTCATTGGTGGATTCACATCGAACAAGCTAAACAATGCTGGAAATGCCAATGGAAGATTTACCTCTTTCCTGCCCTCAGAGATGTTCTGTGATGCGGAACTGAAATGCCGATCCGAACAGAGGCGGAGCCAAGCATTCCCAATGCTCGTCTATTGTTGTCGTTTTTGTCGATTGCTGCTGCTGGATGTTGCAATAGAAAGTTGTGTTACCACTTGTGCAGTGCGGCGAACGTTTTTTTCCCATTCCAGGTGCGCCGATCCTTTTCCTCTCTGCTTTCGCGCTTACGAACAAACACCAACAATAATAGCAGCGGCAACAGCCCAATGGTAAATACACTAGGCAGAAGCGTTAGGGTTAGGGACAGGGGCAAAGGCAAATATCTGCATGTCATGATACTTTGCCTGTTTTCCCAGTCCCCCGCTTCCACTCAGAGCAAACTCACTGCGAAAGAGCAACTCCATGACCTTGATACCTTTGAAACCGGCTGGGGGCACCGCACATCTCTGACGACTAGCGGAAGTCGTCTTCGTTTTCGACATCTTCCATTTACTGCTTAAATTATGTTACTTTTGATAACAAAACGCTGGTAAAGTCTGGTCTGCTTAAAAGAAAGGTAATAGGCCACAACATCACCTTCCCATATTCAAGCGTATTTTATCGACTGGTTTCTTATAGCAAACAAGCTCGCAACGTATCATACGAAAAATGTTACTTGTTCTTCGTTAAGTCTATCGAAATTGGTTGGCAATGGTTTTATTCTAACGCGATTATACCTCAACACGGTTTGATTCGGGACAATTTCTGTTTTAGCTTCACAAGTGCTCCCGACGACTCGGATCATCTCAAGATCATTTACTGTTTCAGACAGAAGCCTTTTCTTGGGGGGTCACCCAGTGTCTTGTATCGCCGGTATTCGGGCACCATCCGGCGATGAACTTCCTTTGATTCTTGAGGCCGACTGTTCAAGTCCTAATGTCCCATTTCCGCTTTAAAACGGAAGGGGGTGGCTCTCCGATGGCAATGACACGAAGGGCCAGCAGTCGCCTTTCGAGCTCCTGAAACAGAGGCGGCTGCCTCTGAAACTGCCGGCAGAGCCAGACAGTTGTGAGACGAGCCGAGCTCCGGAACCTCCCACTTTGCGATCAGACTGCCAACCCAGTGAACAGCACCGGTTCTTGTTAGATGGATAGCCTAAGTACAGTTTTCCATTAAAAAGTAACAGCACCTTTAACGATTCTTGTTGTTTCAATCCGAAATGCAATACGATCTGGCTAGTTTACAGTTTATTTGGTCGTACAATCATCTGATTGACCTTTTAGATGGATAGAATCTTGCTGAACGTGAAAAGCTATTATCAGACGATACTGTCAGAGTTGTTCGATTGAACCTGTCAATCTATTTGAGTTTAATGTGTGTAATATAGAACTGAGCCACATTATCAGGCTCGAAACTCGAGCCCAATACAAGGTGGGGCAAAGCTATTTGACAGCTTGGGAGCTTCGTTTTCCATCTGTGAAAGTTAGTCGACACACGTATGTTATTGCAAGAAAGACAACACTTAAAAGCAGTTTTATTTATTGAAGATTCTCAACTCTCAAGTGATTTACATATACATATATACGGGGGTATATATTCTCTGCGACTGCTGGCAAAGGCACCTCAGAACGGTGCATCACTAGTATTAGGCAATCTAAATGTCCAATTAGCCTAATCAAGCTTAACTCTCCAGAGCTCTTTGCGAGTGTTGTATCACGCGCCCCCGCACGTATGCCCATGTCTACGGCGAGCCGGCGCCGATCTGGGACTACGACGACGTTGTCTGCATATTTCCGGAACTAATGCGCTTATTGCAATTGCTCGTTTCCCTATAGTCCGTCGGGTATCGGCCCTTTTTTGACTATCTTCCCTCGCCTTCAACGATATATAGACGCGCTCCACATTCACCGAAAGATGAGCTGGTACGCGAATTGCTTTTTGGTCAGAGCTCCACTCCCATACAGGCTTGCAGTTTACTGAGGTCTAAGACCAAGATCTCTCCATTGGTTATGAGAAAGACCTGGACCACGGAAGGTAAATGCTACTTTCGTAAGCGGAGCTTCCCGTGGTGCCATTTCGTTACTGAATGCTGAAGGTTAGGTTTGATCAAAATCTCCTTCGCCGATATGGCAACCGTCTGCGAGCGGCTCTGGGTGGTCAAGGAGACTTTGTAGGATGGCCAAGATGCATAATACTCCGGCCGCTGGTTCGCTAACGATTGGATCCGGAGTTTAGCTCTCGACCTAAATGAGTATCTCCCTGTAATGGAGGCTCCTTGGTGCTTCGAGTTGTAGGTGCTAATCTCAAACTGCTCTGATAATTGAATCGACCGTTACTCGTTTGTGTATGTATAGTTCTTAATGATACAGTTAATCTCAATGCACCCGGGTCATCCAGACTTGTCCAAAAAATTTAATGTATCTTTTCGGTGATAGGATATTTGTCCTTCCTGACTTACGAAGAACGCGATAATCAGACATTTATTACTCATAATAATAATAATATAAATCCGTAATACACGTCATACTATGCTGCGAACATGCTGACTGCTGAGAAAAAAACCAGGTACTTCGCTCATGCTCCAATATGATTTATATGAATCGCGTAAATCAGAGATACAGACGGGGCAGCGCAGATATTGTCAGCGTTGTCTGGTTCACTAATGCGAAATTGGGGAAACGGCATACGATATAATTACATGGGAGCCAAGAAAGGAAAACCCTTGATAGGGTATTATCCATATCATTATATATCATGGTTTGATCTAAAATCACGAGCGTATTTTCAAAGAGTACGTTCACGCAGGATATAGCTTCTTCAGATGAAAGAATCAACCCATGCAATGCTCTACAATTAGAAAGACCTGTTGGCTGGAACTGGGTCATTAACTATTTTGTTTCCTGTATTATTATTACTGCGTTCTATGCTATGGGTTTAAGTACAGGAAAAAGATCCATCGGGTGCGTGTCGGGTAAGGCCCATATCTAAATAACGGCACATACATGATTAATGAAGGCTTTCAGCAGTTCGGGCTCTGTGCCATTGTACTTCAAGGTAGCACACTCTTCAGAGTCTACGTACCTTTGATTGTTCCGATAGAGCCTACGGTTGTCAGTTATATATCCGCAAGCAAGCATATAGCTAATGAGATGTGCAGGGAGAAGCACATGTCAGAGCTCACGCTTACCGGCGCATTGGAGCAGTATATAACCATCAAAACCATCAGGCAACAATCACCAAAGCCATCAGGGAATAACCATCAAAATCATCAAGTAACAACCATAAAAAAGCTATTCGATCGATAGTAAATATGAACGTTCTTGAAGGATAGTTGCTTATTTATATTTCGATGTCGATGTGTTCTTTATGGATAGTCTAATAAGGCTGCGATTTCTTGCATCATAGAGCAAGATAAAGAGTGTGAATACCCGTTCTATGGCAATGGATTTGGAAGGACAAACTTCGCGATCGAATGTTACGCCTCCGTTCCATACTCGCCGCGCTATGATTCATTGATTCATTAGTTTGGTTTTTTGGATCCCTAGCTTTTCATAGTTCGTTATTCAGACAAATGCCCCTATGACTTTTGCGAGCAGGACTGCCACCCAGCCGCTAAAAGCTCCTGTCGCTTCATAACTCTTGGATTAAGTGGGGCTAGTGACTCGCTGTTCTCAAACAACGGCTCTGCCTAAACGGCTCGATTTGGTAGTTCATAAGGAAAATTCTTCCCATAACCATCTCTCTGTCATAGCAACACGGCTCCTAACGACCGTATATCTCTATGGACAGTTAAGGAAATCGCGAAAGTTTGGAACCCCCGTACTATTCACCTCCTCGATATGAATGCTGAACGCCTTTCTATTACTTCATTGCCATACGGATCTATAGCTAACACTGTACGATAGAGTGCAGTGTGAGAAGGGGGCAGCGGGCAAAGATTCTAAGATGGAGAGAGGTTAACGAAAAAGACGCAGTAGAGAAGAGGGCCACTTAGTTTTGATGGTTGTGGCAATTGCTTGCAGATACATCGCAGTAGAAATGCTAGAGGCTAACCATTGTGTGGCATATTGTAGGCAAGTTAGCTGATTTAGAGATTGGTCTGCTGCAGCTTTGGCCAGATTTAACCAGCGCGAGCTGTTTGACCGTCTGTCGTTCACATTGACACTCTCATTTTTGTCGGTCGGTTGGTCGGTCGCTCGATGAAAACGACTAAAAAACAGACAGGATATCAACTACTACCGCTGATGTTATTACTAGGGGCAGTAACAGCAGCTAACTACTCCCTATTCGTCGAAGAGGCAATGCGATTTGCCGTATCCTGGGCTTATTGTGTTTTTGTATGCCTGCGAGGCCTTCGTGGCCAAACGACGCAGGAGTGTGGCTATTACACAGCGTATTGGTGATCTTCAAGGTGAAGAGCAATGGAGTGGTCTCGATAGCCATTACTGATGATGGCAATGACGGACTCGCAAGAAACAGTGGTAACGTCTGCTAGGCTGAACTGGCCCAAGGCACAGGAGTTTTTATCGCACGAACAGCTGCCGGTTCGCCATGCAAGGTCGACTCAAGCTAGGACGAACTGCATGCATGCAAGAGGCGGCGCCGGTCAATTAAAATTCATATTGAGGACAACCCTATTTGAGTTCGTACAAAAAGATAGTATATTTGGACAAAATTTTACTTCGACGACTCGGTGCGTGCACCTATCAGCCGCGAATATATTATTTAGGTCAAGGAACAAACATGAATTCTCTCGTTCGCTTCAGATACACGCGACTCTGGGTAAGCCTGAACAACCTATATTTGCCAGCAGTCGACTGAATATCAGTCACCAGTGACTCTATGATGCAACCTGCTGGTTCTACTGATTCAAATGACGACATCGGCGAGGTCAACGTAAGCGATTGTAAGAAAGAAGTGACTGGCTTGTTCTCTCTTGTTATCGTTGCCGGGGCCAGTGTCCAAAAGTAGTCATCGTAGTTTTGGTTGTGGGGAGAACTCCTGTGAAAGAAATGCATTCGGTAGGGGAATGGCAACGTTGGTGTAATAGTGCGCCTTCTCATGGCGCCATCCCTACGATATGTGTTTGTATACGAGGGATATGCTATAACCAGCCCCAGCGGCCCTGGCCGTAGGACCAGAGCTATGGGAGTCCTGCGCGCGTCGTGTCATAAATCAGCCCGCTCGGACGATCAGTAGTAGCTGATCGCAGGGTGGTCGTCGTTCATCCAGACGCGCGCCCATGGTGACTATCCCTTCCCGCTGACCAAATGAGGCCCGTTATTGCATACAGTAGTCGGCTGTGGAAGACTGCCCCTTTGTCCCGTTTCGCCCCGCTAACCACTGCATATGCAGGGGGCTGTTCCGCCCAAATGGCGTACATTGCTGCGGTCGACGATACCACAGCTCTGTATGTGCCACTATACTGCCATTAGATCGCCTATGCTGTAACTAGTAGCCGCCGCCCCCTCTGTGTAGAAAAGAAAGTGAGAGCTTGGTCTCAGTTGTTACGACAGCCCCTTTTTTTTTGCTTGCCTACATACGACACAGCATACATATTATATATAATATATACTATATAATTATACATATTATATATATACCATACATGACTATTTTAGATACGCAATAGGGTCTGACGGAAAAATGCACTGACATATTTCAGACGTAGAAGGTCTTTAGACAGTTAGGGGTCTTCGGACCTTAGATTCATATATAAGTCTTTTTAATGGCATGTCTCCGGTATTTTAATTACTGCTATATATATATATATATATATATATATATATCTTGGAAACGTGTCCAAGCATCGATACGTTTAATCGTCCGAGTATGAACGGCATGAAGCTTCCTTCTTTAATACATTTCCGAATCCTATTACCTCGTGCGGCATAACCGATTTGAGTCCGCATCATTTTCAGAGAATATGCCAACTGTCTCAAATATGCGGCATTATCGTAGGTGTTGAACGTTCGCTGTTTAGCTTCGGAAGTTGCGATTTGAGCAAATTTGGCTAATGGCGATAGATCACTAACCATGTACTAACTGAAGACAGTGAAGCCAAAAGCTTTTAAATCGAGCCAGTTTTACACGACGGATTTCGTCTGCTTCTTTGGGTCTTGCCTATTTGTCTTGTCTGTTTTAGTGTTTACATACATGTGGTCAGTCGTCTTGTTCTTGTCTCTCTCTCTCTCTCTCTCTCTCCCCTTTTCCTTTTCAATCGTTCCCCCTCTCACTGTTTCTCTCGCACGGGCAAAGGGGGCGGACAATGCATAAATCTCTGTCCCGCTAAATACTGCTAGGACACAGTGCACCACTGAGTACATAGGCAAATGACGCAGAACCACGTAAGCATATACACACGAACGAGCGGTCCTACTCGAAACAGCCGACATGCGCACACATCCAAATATAGGGACACATATAGGGAAATACACATACATGTAGATCTATATTGAGATTAGGGGGCTCTCAAGGAGGTTGTGCTGCTGCTGCTGGAGGGCGGTGAACAGAACAAGATATATCGCCATCAACGCCATCGTTGTTATTGCAGCATATCTGAGTCATACAAATGACCGCAGCAGAGTGGACCGACATGGAAGAGGAAGCGTAGAGTCTATGTGGAATAAAAAGGAGTCTGGGCGAGAGTTTTGTGTCTGGTGCCGGCAATGAAGGGTTCGGCCAAGAACAAACGGCTGGAGGGTGACCACAACGATTTGCTATTGCTCCGATTACAACTGCTACCGTATATCTACCGTTGTTAGCATATGCATACGGACATGAACGTTCGTAATACATGTAGCGAAAGCGTCAAGTTGTGAGCTGAGGTGTCGCACCAGGTGTGAGGTGAGGTATTTTTTGCAGATGGCCATCAACTCTAATTCGTCTCTATGGAACCCTAAATGAGGTAATCAGGGAGGCCGGTTTTGATGTGCTACCTGCTCAGGCAGGGGTTATCAGTAGGAAACTACATTAAGCAAGTTCTTCGAAGAGCTAAGGGTCTGTAACTGTTAAAGGGCTTTGGTTAAGTGGCAGCCTCGTATTTCTTCCGATGGAATCGTAATACCCATAGGAACAAGAAGTTAAGCTTGGTCTTTTTGAGTAAATAACTCTCGGAGTATATGAAGTACATTTAGACAAATTGAGTAATGCAGGATGCAGTGTGAGGGCAGGTCATGTCTTACGGGACAAACCGAACCGCCGAGATAGGAGTATGCTTAAAAAGACGGCTATACGTGTATTGTATAAAAAGTCCAAGCTGAACAGTCCTTGTCAACTCCTGGTCTGTGTCACTGGCTCAGCAGAGCGAAACAGATTTTATGAAAATTATCCTCTTATTGTACCGAGACTCATTTTCATTTATAT